>NW_015150773.1:833413-838200 GCF_000732505.1 Cyprinodon variegatus
TGATTGGCTGCTTAGAAATTAAGTGTTAACGAGCAGTTGGACAAGTGTACCTAATAAAGTGGCCGGTGAGTGTATATTCTAATGTATAGTGTGTTCTAGCAGGACCTACGCTTCCTTTTAAACTATCAAAGAACAAATGACAATAAATAATTTGTAATCCAGAAGAAATTATTAAGACTGTGGACAGAAAAAATTAGTCTATAGCAATATTCTGCAGTTTTTATTATCTGAGAAGATACAGTGCTTTTTAAAAAGTACTATCCATCTAAGTCTTACCTCTCAAATTTCCTGGAATGTGTCAATAAAGATATACCTATTCTTGTCATGTTCTTGGCGCTGATGACTGGCTGGATTACTCATTTCATTCACCTGCCTAACTCTGCCGGTTTTCTCTCAACCGTTCATCTGATGCACTTGCTCCCGCTTCTATTTAACCAGCCCTCTATCCAGTCATCAGAGCAAGTTATTCTCAAGTCAGTGGCGAGAAAGTTCCAGCGTTACCTGGATGCTGCCAGTTTGCTGAACTCTGAGTTACTTCCTGTCACCAACCTGGATTTCCCTTCGGAACCTCTTCCGTCTTCTGATCTCCTGCTTCTGAATCGTTAGCATGTCCTGGACCCCAGCTTTGGCTTAACCCTCTAGATTATCCTGCCCTCCTTCATCATCTGGTTTTCCTTCCTCCGGGGCTGTGGCGTCTGAGACACTCTGGGCAGCGCCCCCCACATCCTGTTGACAGCCCACCGGTTGATCCTACCTCGTTCTCTTGGCGCAGACTAAACTGTTAAACAAGGTTAGTGAATCTTCATCTGGCAGATTTATGTTGTCACTAACCTGTGTTTCCTTTCTGCAGAGGTTCCTGTGATAGACACCCTAGTTTTTGAATAAACACTTTTATCTGTCTATCTTGCCTTGAATACTGGGTCCTCTGATCTGAGCCTTTGACTTTCTGCTCTATTCTATTCTATTAATTCTCCTCATTTCCTCCACTCACCACTCATCCATACCTTTATCATAATATTCATCCAGCAAAATTTTTACAGCAAACTTTGGTGAATTATCAGTATAACTACAGACATAAACAGACATAAACAGGAGATTCCAGGGATTAAGCAATACTTGAGGGACTAAGGCCAGTCTGCTAAGCCAAGTCTTAGAAACTTAAGAGTTATCTTTGACAAAGATATGTCATTATTGGAGCACTGTAAGCCGCTGCCAAGAAACTGCTTCTTTCAAGTAAGAAGACTCTCTAAACTCAGGAATATGGTCTCAAGGAATGAACTGGAACTTATGATTCATGCTTTTGTGTTTTTGCGTCTAGACTAATGTAATTGTTTATGTCTGAACAAAAAGAAGCTCTCTCGACTGCAATTAGTGAAAAACTCTGCAGCGAGAATTCTGACCCGTACAAATAGGAGGACTCACATATTCCTGATTCTAAAACAACCTAATTGGCGGCCAGTGTCTTATAGGATCACTTTTAAAATTCTAGTTTTATCTTCCCGGCACTCGTTATCATACTAGAGGTGACCATTCCTTTGAGGCTGTTGCTCCCAGGCTTTGGAGTGATCTTCCGCCTGCATTGCACTGTATTGACTCTGTTGTCACCTTGAAGAGCTTAGTTAAAACCCATTTATATGTACAAGCTTTTAATTAACTACCTTTTGGGATGCTATGATTTCCTATTGTCTTAGCATTTTAAATTGTGTATTTTCTGGTGTTTTTAAATTGTGTTGTGAAGCACTTTGTCACTATATTCACAGTATAAAGTGATGTATATACTAAAAGGAATTTGCCATAATTTGTTTTTACAGAAGTAGTGGAGTGATGACACCTGCTTTAAAACTGTTTGTAACTGAGCTTGTTAAAAGAGAAAGATTAATCATGTCAACAACACGAGACAATGCCTCCAACTACACCCCTAAAAAATGAAGCAGGGAGGATAAAGGATAGAGAGGTCTGTTTTTTGTCACCCAGTAATGTCTTGAAATCATACTGGGTTTAAAGAGGACCTTGTATCACTGAAGAGTGAAAAGTAGTCAAGAAACTAAAAGACTTTAAGCAGGACTATTGCAGTCTGATTTTGTAAACAAGCAGAAGCACATAAAATTTGACATGAATTCTGCCACTATTGCTTATGCATTTATGTCACTTAGGGTAAACTACTTTCCACATGTATTTTAAATATTTTATGCATGCAAAAACAAATATCATGAGCTCAGTGATTGGTCACTCTCATAAGTGCTTGCTCCTCCCCTTTGCTCATGGCTTGCTTTTGAAGCAACTATAGATTCTCCCTGCTTATGTGTATACCTGTATACTGNATGTCAACAACACGAGACAATGCCTCCAACTACACCCCTAAAAAATGAAGCAGGGAGGATAAAGGATAGAGAGGTCTGTTTTTTGTCACCCAGTAATGTCTTGAAATCATACTGGGTTTAAAGAGGACCTTGTATCACTGAAGAGTGAAAAGTAGTCAAGAAACTAAAAGACTTTAAGCAGGACTATTGCAGTCTGATTTTGTAAACAAGCAGAAGCACATAAAATTTGACATGAATTCTGCCACTATTGCTTATGCATTTATGTCACTTAGGGTAAACTACTTTCCACATGTATTTTAAATATTTTATGCATGCAAAAACAAATATCATGAGCTCAGTGATTGGTCACTCTCATAAGTGCTTGCTCCTCCCCTTTGCTCATGGCTTGCTTTTGAAGCAACTATAGATTCTCCCTGCTTATGTGTATACCTGTATACTGTGTCACTTTGAGGGTGGGACCAACCTGAGAAAGTGAAAGTCCTGTGATAGACAAATTTTCAGTAAATCCCTGTTTTTGAGAAAGTATTGTTTTCTCCCTACTTGACAATGTAGAAAGTGAGCGAAGTGAAATCATTAAATAAGTTAATGTAACACAGTTATGATTGTGTTCTGAAAGCAGCAGCTGTATACTGTAAAATTATTAATCTTAACTTTGGAAATTCTGATGCTAAGCTAATATGTTTTCTGTTTAAAATAAGGAAAATGAGGCTTGAATGAACACGTTTATACTTGAACCTACATTTACATTTCTAATCAGTTTGCAGCTGCTGCGAGGCATTTTTTTTTTGTCCCACATTCTATTTACAAAAATTTCAGTTAAGGACAAATATAACCCACACTATTCTAGCTTTTACAGCTCTTGCATTACTGGAAGTTTTGAAAAACTTTCCTTAAATATTGAAAGAACATAAGAACACTGACATTTGCTATTTGCTTAGCAAATTTGCTACTTTGTACATGAAATTAACACGTATTTATTTTAAAGGGTGTGCAGTGTGCAGTAACTCTTTTTTCCGAGCTGTCTTTCAATGGACCATGAGCATACATATTCTAATGCCGAGGTTCAACATGAGAAATGATGCTGAGCAGAGTTTAATGTGAACATCAGAATGTTTAGCAAATCAGACTCAGTTCAGAATCAGACATACTTTAATAATCCCAGAGGGAATTACTTAAACCAGCAGCAAGAAGCAGAAATCTTTGCAGGTTTTTTCTAACAAAAAGTGTAAGCCGTGTAACATTGTCAACTTTTTTGTTAAATGAAGATAAGATCAAACATGCCGATTTTTCAATATCTTTAACTAGTTAACTAAAATTTAAAGGTTGCTGCCTCTGTTACTTGCTAGTTAGTTTATTCGTGGAATAAACCCCATCTTTTTCAATCCTGATTAACTGGTATTGCTAAAAAGCCCCAAACCTAAAAATAGAAATAACTTCTAGAAAATGTTTCACATTGTGTCTTTTATAATGTATAAGTTGTAGAGGTCGTTAATGTGATGAATAAGGGGGGGCTGTTGCAAATTGTAGAAGGGAATGCGGATGGCAAACTATAAATTAAATGATTTTATAAGATAATAAGAAATTTACTACAGGTACAAGAAATCTGGACAAGAGACAAAGAACAGGGAGGAAAACACAACCTGGGAGCTTTATGGCAGAAACATTCAGGCACATCGAGACCATAGAAAGCAAATGGAGATGAGCAAAAAACAATAGTGAAAGTATCTGAACAGAAAGACACAGAAACACTTAGAAGAAACCTTTCAGAGAAAATACTAAATATTCAAAAAAACAAGAATGAACTAAGAACCTGATCTACAAACAGGTACTTAACTGGTTATCTGAATAACAAACTGGGCTGGACTCCCAACACTGAGGCTCTGGATCAGAAAGGTCAGAGCAGACTCTTCCTGCAGAGGAGACTGAGGCGCTCCTAAAGACCTTCTATGACCCTCTTGTGGCATCAGCCATCTTTTATAGAGCTGTCTGTTGGAGCAGTGGCTTATCTGTAGCTGAGAGGAAGCGTCTGGATCAGTTGATCAGGAAGGCCAGCTCTATGATTGGATGCCCTCTGGACTCAGTGCAGGAGGTGGGAAACAAAAGAATCCTAACTAAATGATCATCTCTGTTGGATAATGTCTCCCCCACATGCATGAAGGTGGTGCTGAACTGGACAGCTCCTTCAGTGACAGACTGCTGCACCCTAAATGCACCAGGGAGCGTTATCACAGATCCTTCCTCCCAGCAGCTGGAAGACTGTATCACCGTCACTGTTCCCAACAACCTCAATCAGTTGTTCCATTCATGTTGATTTTGCAAAGTTCCTACCTTAGTCAGTTAAATAACCTGCTGGTGTCATTTTGCACATCTCTGATGTTGATGCTATTTTCAAATGTCAATTACTAAAACACTTTTATTGTCATGATGGGTATTGGATTCTAGCCCATATGCAGAATACACTCAGGA
>NW_015150773.1:839145-846614 GCF_000732505.1 Cyprinodon variegatus
ACAGCAAATAAATACCAGAGAAAAAAGCAGAGACATAAAAAAAAAATCCTTAAAAACAAATATCTAAGAATAATTACCATTATTAAGTCTAAGTATCAGTTTTACAGTGAAAAACTTACTTCATCTACCAACAACCCTCTGTCTGATCGTTGCGCCCTTCCATAAACCCACTGCATTTCGCTCAGTGGCCACTAGATGGCGTCAAAGCACATCTAAAGGTACCGTTGGTTTGGGACAAATGCAGTACCGTAATAAAATCTGTCTTTTTCACATGGATATCGTCTGTATTTTGACCAAACAGGTATGAAACTAAAAAAAAAATAAAAAATAATCATTCCTTCTTAAAGGGAAATAAACATTGCTGCTTATTTTATCACAAAAATGCTATTGATTTTTAATTTAGTTCTGGATTTTGAAGAAATTTCTTCTTTCTTATTTTGTGTTTAGTAAATTACCAAATATCTAAAACTGTTCTGGAGCTATTTATGGCTTTAAAGACAGAGGTTTACCTGGTCTGATGAAGAGCAGAAACAAAGTGATGACAGCATTAATATGGATTCAGCCAGAATGTAGGATCATGTTTTTCACTGAGATATGGCTGAAGGGTCATCATTTCTTGGTTCCAGGTCTGGTGATAAAATATTAGTACCATGGAGATCCTTCCTGCCCATCTCGATGTGGAAGGATTGATAACCTTCCCTAATACTCAATTGCATCTTCTCCCTTTAGGTTTGATAAAGATTAATTAATTCAAACTAAATGGATAATTTTTCATCAAACCTTTTTTAAGTTAACTCATTTTTTTATCAGGTTTGTACTGGGTTTAGGCAGATGACAATAGTGTCTTTGATAAATCAACTGACATGTCTGTAAAAAGATGAATTTGATCTTTTGGTAGGAAGAATTCAGCAGATATGTCCTTTTCCCTCCCAAAGTCAGTTTTTGAAATATTTTGTGTGCGGAATCTAGAAGGTGAAACGATCATTTGTTTTAAATAAATGTGTTACAATCTAAAATTCAAATGCTTTCCTTAAACAGTACTTTTAATACTTACAAATATATGGATTATTGAATTTTATGAACAAATAAGAAATATATAATTGCATCAAGAATTTAAATTTATAAACAAAAAAATCTAATCTAATTATTGGCAAAAAAAAAAAAAAAGTAACATTAACTAAATGGTTCCTATGGCGACCTGTCCAGGGTGGACCCCGCCTCTCGTCCATAGACAGCTGGAGACAGACACCAGCACCCCTCATGACCCCACTTGGGATTAAGCCTGTAAAGAAAATGGATGTTTGGATAAATGATTCCCGACTATCAAATGACACTTTCTATAATGTAAGAAATAAATTATTTCATTCTTTTTTTTTTTTATAGTGACTGAATCTGATCTGGAATCAGTTTATACGTTCTTTCTGATAACAAGACAACCGAACTGATTGATGCCCTTAGACCATCCTAGAAAAAAAAAAAAAAAGCAGTAAAATATCAATAAATAATATTTTAATATTTTAAACAATAAAACACAAACAGTCCATGACTGGGTTGAAGCTTGCTATGTCTAAGGGGGAAGTTATGGTACAAAAAAACTTCAAATATAGAACAAATGCAAAGAAAACCTTTTCAGACGCCCTCATCTCTTTGTTTACCATTTTCTCTACTGGGCACACCTCTAAACTATTTTATTTTTTTCTTTCCTTTTGTTTTTCTGCACATTGAAAAACATATGAAAAAGAACATTTGAGCTTTCAATGACAAAGATCTGATTTTGCACATGTACTGTCCAGAAAACACACAAAAAGAAACTAAATAAATAAAAACAATTTTTACAAGACTTTGGCTTCATAGTTTGCTAGCAAAAAAAAAACAAAGAAAAAACATTAAAATATTCTGCACTAGTTGAAACAAGCATCTTAAATTAATGCTTGAAAAACAAATTTCATTGTCTTTTATTTTCCTGCTGTCGTTTTAAAGGAAAAGTCCGGTCAGCAAGGAATTTTTAATTTTCAAAATCATAATTTATATTTGAAACTAATATGTTCACAGTGATTTAATGAATTTAGTGTTACTCAGTAAAAAAAAACTAATAATAATAATAATATACGTTGTGATCACTGAGTCTGGGAGCGGCCATCTTTGCCCGAATATAGTAACCCCTCCCTCCTGCCATCTTCCAGCAGTGACTTCCAGTAGTGTTCTTTGACAAACATGGATGCCTCCAGTAAAGCACATTTAAATGAAAATTACTATGAATTAAAAACCCTCATCATTTATTGATCAGGATGGAATAATTTAATATTTAAAGAACTTTCAGAAGTTTGAATTCTGATTATGAGCGGACTTTTCCTTTAAACGACTGCATCCCAAAAGAATAGTATCTCTAAAACCAAGTCAAAGTTTGTAATATTAACATTTCTTTTAATACCACCTGTTACCATGTATGCGTCCAAACCAGGCAAGCATTACCAGGCAAGTTACAAACATTAGCCAGTAGGACTCTGCTGCTTCCCTCTGATCCACAGACGGAGCCAAAGGTTTACAGAAACAGAAATCCAGTTTTTGGCTCTGTCAGTTCGGTGGAAATAATAATAATAATAATCTGGCATTGATGAAAAATCCTCTGTGGGAGGTTTGGGTGTCCTGTGCTATTCAGACAACCAGCAGTTGATGGTTTTCTCTGTAAAGTACTAGTAGGCTGGACCAGTCTTCACATGCAGGAGCCCCAGTACAGCGGAGTGGTTGGTCACCTTCACCGTGTGCTGACTGGAGAGGCTAACGTTCTTCGCCAAGTAATCCACGCCACCTGAGAAACGATGGGTGACAGAGCCAAAAAGAGTAAGGCAGACAGATGGTTTAAATCTTTTATCCCTAGTTTATATTTAAACATTTACTTCTGGGTTTTTTTTAAAATCATTTTCCATCATAGGTGAAAAAGTCATTAAAAACTAATTAGTTCAATGTTTGT
The DNA here is from genome assembly GCF_000732505.1 of Cyprinodon variegatus. Lineage (NCBI taxonomy): Eukaryota > Metazoa > Chordata > Actinopteri > Cyprinodontiformes > Cyprinodontidae > Cyprinodon > Cyprinodon variegatus. Next base: position 842,117 of record NW_015150773.1, read on the forward strand.
AAATGAGATTTAATGTCAATTTCTTCTGAAACCTGTCGGCATTAATATATTACTTTAAAATTAGGAGGGAAACTTTTGTGACCAAAGCCTTCCTTTCAGGCCCTTAATTCACAAACTTATTTATTTTATAGTTTTACTCACAATTTGATTTAAAAATATGATAACAAGAAAGTAATCAAATTAATAGACACTTTGAATCATAAAGTAACTGCGTAGTTACTTTGCCTTCTAAATAGTTACTTTAAAGCTTCAGTTATTCTGTAACTAATTCGGATAATTGGTGAAAAGTAACTTCTAACTTTGATCCATTAATGTCTGAATGTTTACCCAGTTTTCCAAAGAAATGTGATAATTTTAGTTGTTGCCATCACTCCCATGTTGAATTGAATAGTTATAGTTAAATTTAATGCTGCAGCTATATTTAATGTCAATTAAGGTATGAATGACGCTAGTTCGGGACACTTAACCATCTAAGAAATAAATACAATTTTCAATCTTAAGAATATTGAAATTCACCAAAATATAAAAAGAAAACATTGCTTCAGTTTATCATGAGCTGCTATGCATTTTCTAAAATAAAAAAATCTGTTGAAAATTTGAATAAACAAATAATTTTGTTTTAGAGCACCCATTGCTTTTTCTTAATTGTTACTCAGTGTTTAAAATTTGGGTAAATATTGGAAAAAAAATCGCTTTGGTTTCTAGAATCTGGAATAATGAAAATACATACTCATATATTACATTTTACTACACGTTACTAATTTTTACTAATCTTATTCATTTCCATTCTTCATTACCAAACAAAGCTCAAAAGCTTTAGTTCTGTAATTCTGCTTTTAACTCATGTCTCCGTTTGATTCAGTTGAATTCAACTAATGGTGGTTTAAAAATAAATCAGTTGAATAGATTTATCGATGGGCTGCTCAGGGGAGGGGTAGCACTGCTGCCTTGCAGCAAGAAGGTTCCGGGTTCAATTCCCGGCCCGGGGTCTTTCTGCATGGAGTTAGCATGTTCTCCCTGAGCATGTGTGGGTTCTCTCCGGGTACTCCAGCTTCCTCCCACAGTCCAAAAACATGACTGTTAGATTAATTCGCTTCTCTAAATCCTCCTTAGATGTGAGTGTGAGTGAATGGTTGTTTGTCTCTGTGTTGCCCTGTGATGGACTGGTGACCTGTCCAGGTTGGACCCCGCCTCTCGCCCGTAGACAGCTGGAGATAGACACCAGGAACCCTTTCCACCCCGATTGGGATAAGTGTGACAGAAAATGGATGATTGGATGGTTTATCAATCTCACCATAAAAAAAAATCTTGCTTCAGGAAATCTTAAATTAACAACCCAGCTTTAAATTCAACACATTAAAGAGTTTGCTCATAATTTTTTAAGACATTGCAAAATTTAACTGGAATACTTTTTTTTGGATTCAGGTCTTTATGGATAAATTCCGAAGACAGAAATCAGGACGACTTTCTCACCCAGAACCGTCTGCATCTAGTTTGATATCAACTAGAGCCAGTTTTATTTTTAAATATAATTTATTATTACTCAAAAACCAAACAGCAGCTGTTTAGCTTGAGGATCAACTGAGAAACAACAGGACATCCTTTCCTCTGTTTTTAATGCAATCATGAAATCTTTAAGAAACTGAAACTACTTGTTTTTATTCAAATAAGATATTTCTAAGTTTTTCTGTTAAGAAAAAAAAACTGGTGATAAACTAAGCGTTTCATTTTGAATGTTTGAACGCTGAATTTAATGAACTGTCTCCATCCTCTGCTTACCTTTCTGCGGACAGTTTTAGCGCTTTCCTCTGACATTTGACTCTTGTAGTAAAGAAGGAAGGTACTTAGAGATCAGTATTTAAATAACTGACATGCCAGTAAGTGTGCCTGTGTGTAAACACATTCTATCTCAGTGGCAGAGGACTATCCATTTGACTCCTCGCTGAGGATTTAAGGTATAAACCTGGCTGGCAGGAAAAACATCCCTTTAAAGGGGCCCTGTCACTAAGCCCTGGTGGAGAGCAAAGACACACACACACATATTGCTCCCCCAGCACCTCTCTAGGTGAATGGCATCTTGGCAGACAGACCTGCCCACGCATATATGTTCTTATTTATTTTTTTGCTTCTTAGCAAAGGTGTGACAGTTTTCTTTCTGTTCAAACGAGGTTCTGAACTGTCAAACCCTGCTTATCTCCTCCCAGTACCCCAACATACACACATCCTGTAATATCAACACTGTCAATTCTTCTGTCAGAGAAGTTATCACCAGCTGAACCTGGGAGGAGCAACATCAAAAACTGAGGAAAAATATGATGAGAATTAATGCCAGCTTTCATGAAACATGCCCTCTGAGCTTAACTGCTTGTTGTTTCCTTCAGATGTTTCCATCTAGTCATTCTGTTATAGTTAAGACAAACTGCACGTTTGGTAATAAACATAATACATGTTCAATATATAACGTACATGTTTCAGAAATGCTTCATACCAGCCTATGGATTTATTATCAGAAAAATATTGAATTTACTAAAGTTGGGGATGGTTCCTCCTCCAATTAAAGAATTTTAAATGTCTTAGCATCATGTTTACCAGTGATGTTGGTGCTATAGACAGGTGGGGCTTTGTCTTCAACAGTGGGTAGTGATCCTGTTTGTCTTGGTAAATAAAGTGGTGAAGCAAAAAAACAGGTTTTGATTTACTGGTGCTGCAGCCATGGTCATGAAATCTGGACCCGCAGAAGGAATGAATCCAGGACAGAAGTAGTTGAATCTAGCCTGTTATGTGTTAACCTTAATAATATAATGATGAGCTTCATCAACCATATGGAACTCAGACTAAAGTTGATAGTCCTTTTTATGATGTGAAGACAGTTAATTTGGGCATCTGAGCAGGTTGCTTCCTGGTTGCCTGTCCCACTTAAAGGAGATTGCTGGAGGGGTCTGGTTATCCTCCCGCAGCAGTGTGTCACAGTGGGCTTGTGGGAGATATTTTTGTTTTATGCCCAGTATTGAAGCATGGACTGCGCAATGTTATTCCACACCACAACGCAAGAGGGACAATCAATTCAAATGTCTGGATCCACAGTGAGTTTGAGTCGTATACAATATATAAGACTTATACAATATATGAGACTCAAACTCACTGCGGATCCAGACATTTGCATTGAGAAAGCTTCCTGGAGAGGTGGCGAAACATCTTCATATCTTGGAAACCAAGTCCAGTGGATATTTTTTTTTATTTTTTACGGAAAAACCTGTCTATAATTCTGAAGGTCGGTCGTTAGAGGGGGGGATTGTCGTTAAAGGGGGGATTGTCTCCTGTAATACCTGAAGCCTGTCTATGATTGTTAAGGGTCGGTCGTTAAGGAGGTATTGTTCAGCAGCTGAAGAGAGGAGGTACTGGTGTGGTGATATCTGGAAGAGATTATCTATATAACTGAATTATAAGTTTTTTTTTTACTTTTACGGAATGACTATGACCTGGATGACTGAGAGTCTTCATCAGCATAGTGTAGAATGGATGTAGATTTGACCAATCAGAGGCCTCCTGTCTGCGGCACTGTCAGAGGTCACCTACAGTTTTGGAGAGGTGCAGCAGTCTGCAGGAGGGTCGGGGGCACATTTGTGTTCACTGCAACACACGCAGACCACCTGGTTTCTGAGTATAAACCAGCCTATAGGAGGGACTCATTCTGTAAGTGCCATTGATTGTCTCACTGATTGTCATTCTCAGATCGAACACATTTTAACCTAAGAACAGACCAAACAAACTGGTGTGGTATATGACTGTAGCTAATATGAGTCTTATAGCCCTGGATGTATGCCACACTTTTGATCCAACGTGACTCTTTTGGTGGTGTAGCATCCCTCCACCTCAACAGAATCCATCAATAAGCCAACAACATAGAAAATACAATAAGTTCATAGGTTCATAGGACCGCTTAATAGCAGTAGGAGAAGAAGAACCCAACTGTGAAATCGAAGAAGGTGAGAAAGAGCCAAAGGAGCGCGTCTCCATTTCCACCTAGACAGGTCCACTGTCATCATGCTGACAGTGCATTCAATAAGACAGACAGCATAAGTTGTGCTGGCCAGTAATAGTAACAGAAATTTGGCAGGGATCGGCCTCCATCTTGGTTTGATGTGTTCAGATCTGAGCCCTGAAACTTCCATGATTTGATTGGTAGTACGTTTTTTTTCTATCTATCTACTATCTACGTTTTACCAATACTTTTTGCTTAATGAACCAAGTGGATACTGCTTTAGAACCAAACGCAATTTGAGCAGCAGAAACAGCCGGTTTACATGCAAAGTATATGGCTGAAGTGCATTAAAGTTCATGAAAGGGTCTTGCAGGACATTTGGAGCAGCAGGGGCAACACTTCAAGAACATAAGGGGATTGGTGGTCTAGTGGTTAGGGCATTGCACTTGGAATCCAGAGCTTCTGAGTTCCAGCCCCACCACTCCCACAGACCACCACTCTGGCTTACTGAGCCTA
>NW_015150773.1:847567-852865 GCF_000732505.1 Cyprinodon variegatus
ATGCCTCGTTTAATAACGTTCTGAACGGCATATTTTGTGGGCTTGTCAAGAGCTTAATCTGGCCGCTGCCGTGAGGAGCCACCATGATCAAGTTTATGTATTATGTCTATATAAGGCCATCTTGCTTTGTTGTTCAAATGTTTGACCTAAATGTGAACTGAACTAAAAGTTGTTAAATCGTTGAACATGAACAAGAACAAGAGTTTAATGCTTTCTCATGACATCATTAAAAATAAGTGCGTAAATTAATGAGTAAAATATTAACCAAGAGCCAGAAAATACAGGAAATTATTTACAATTGTGTAGGTGAAAATATTAATTTAAATCAAGTTATTACCAACAAAGGTCCATTAAGTTAAAAGACTAAAGCAGGATTAATAAATTAACACTCACTCTGGCCATACTGACTATACTGGTAACTTTCAGCTGTTACGACTGGATCCATGCTGTAGCCAGTTGTGCTGTATGTGGTTTGGCAGTAAGAATCAGATGAAGGAAGGCTATCCACCGTCTTAACTGAGACCTCTGCTGAATGCTGACTGCAGTTGGCTTGCCTGATATTGTGTATTGAAGGGTCCAAAGTCCTTGGATGAGGTGACAGTGAGAAGTCACGGTGTGGCTGTGAGGAAATGCTGCATGAGTTACTCAAGACGCTCATAACCTGCAGACAGAAAAGAGAGGTCTTTAGGATTTATTTAATTTTATCCAGCTGTTTGCATCGTGTCATTGACTTCCAGCATTCACACACTCTGGATGAGCATATATAGCAACAGTGGTCAGCTTCTTGCATTAGTTTAACTTTACAACAATCTCTCAAACCATTAATTTATGTATAGACAGTGGAAATGAGAACTCCCAATTGATAGGAAGAAGCCTTCAGTAGAGCCAGACCCAGTGATCTTCTGCAATGACTGGAGTTTTGAGCAGAGACATCATTTAAACAGTTCAACAGCAGCTGCTAATCATATATTCCTTTCAAAAGGACTTTAAAGCTAAATAGAACTTAGGTACACTTTTTCACAATCAAGAGAAAAAAGAGGTCTCTCAGTTCAAGTGGAGATACAGGCTGTGTCCGAGCGGCAGCGTAATCACTATATAGGGCACTATATAATGGTTAAGCTACTTGAAAAATGCAACTTGAAAAGTAGTGATCAACCACGGTCACTAGACGAGAAGATATATCCCAAAATGCTTTGCAAGGATAGTTCTCGTAAAGCATTGCAGGATTTGTTGTCACAGCGACCAGCTGTCACGACAGGTAACAAAAATGGGGCTGGCACCATGCGGGGAGGCAAGGTGAAGTGACCAATGGGGAGCAAAAAGTAGTGATCATCTGTCCCTAGGTAACTGAGTTCACTATAAAGTCCACTACACAGTCGCCGCTCTATATAGTGATGGAGGAATTAAGGGCTTAAGTGCAATTAAGTGCGATTTTTTTCAATCGTTGCACGCATCTGCTGCTCACACTGCACAACTAATCGCAGGGTTTAGTCGTACACTGTGAGCAGCAGCTTACGATTTATGTTCGGCCCGACGCTCTGATGCGATCTACCTGCTCACACTGTATGACTAAAAACTAGTGTTGCGCCGATGCCATTTTTTGGCCCTGATACCGATACCTGGCTGTGCAGTATCGGCCGATACTGATACTATAATAATGTAAAATAATTGCCATCATGGCTTTGTCAAGCTGCTGCCTACCTTTGTGAAGCAGGAAAAAATCTAATACAAACTGAATCCAGTAGAACTTTTTATTGCCTACCAGGAATGGGTGACAATAGTTGAATCTCAAAATGGTATCGGTGAGCTATTTGTTGGTACTCGCTGATACCGATACCACCGTTTTAGGGCAGTATCGGGGCCCCGTCCGATACTGGTATCGGTATCGGTGCAACACGACTAAAAACCACGTCGGACTGAGCTCCGCAGTGAGATGGAGCTGCTCTGTAGCTCTCTATCCTGAAGCCAAACAAATAGAAGAGGGATATTAAGCTCATTATAGTGAACCACGCTGCCTTGGCAATTTGTACAATTTTGTGCTGAGGGTCCTAGAAAGAAAGGGCAACTATGAGTTTGGAAAAAGGACGTGGCTGAGCAGGTGTGGCTGCTGCGTTCCGTTAATTTTACAGACAGAACTGCATTTCAATCATGGCATCCCTGCCATTCTGCTGTGTTTACATCTGAGAGGAAGAATAAAAAGAAGAATCCTTGTTTGCGCCCTGAGCGATTTGACCACGACGGTCGGGAGAAAATCAAACATGTTTGATATTCTCCTGACCTCACGATTCCTGATCAGGAGGTGGTCGTTAGAGGCTGATCGCCGCTCGTAACCCCCTTACACTACATGACTCACGACACACGATCAGGCTGAAAGTTAGCCCGACAGAAAGATTGTCGCATGACTGAAAAATCGCCCTGAAAATCGAACAGTGTACGCCTGGCTTTAATTACACTGTTACGCTGTTGATTTCGTCAACCACGAGCATTTCGTCAACGCCCCTTTTTCCCGTGACGATGACGCACAAAAATTGTTTCCAGAAAATAAAAATATGACGACATAGGTTGTGTGCACCAACCACTGCACCACTACAACACGCCCAGAGGATCAGTACTGTTTACCTCGACTTTCATTCCTTTTATTTGTCCAATACCTAAATCAATTCAAAAAAGGGGAAAAAAGCTTTGCCTCTTTTCCTATAAAATCTGAATCTGATTTTCATGCTATCTGGGATTTCTATCAATCCGCTCCATGACTTGTCATTAAAAAAAAAACCTATAAATTTGTGTTTATCTTTTGGATACATAAATACTTTAGCATCCAAGTTAACAAGATGCCCAGTCAAAGGGCTTAGATTTATTAAATTTAACAGCAGTTAAAAATTTAAAGAAGGCAGTTGTCTCCCTGACAGGATAGGAGAAACACAGCCGACTGCTGGATGATAGACAAAGGACAAAGACATGTCTTGCATTTTTCACCAAAACTAAGGATTGTATTTTTAGTTTTTTAAATTGAAATCAGCTTTCATTATTTTCATTGTTTTTATGTTGAAACTACTAAAAACATAAGTGTATGAAGTAAGGCTACATCATATTTAGAAGGTGGGGGGTTGAAGCTGCAGAAAAGACCCCCATCCACCCCCCCCCTCCACCTCCTTATCTCAGGCCGACAGTTGTCAGGAATCCCAAGCAGAGGCCTGAGTTAGAGAGGCAGACAGGCAGGCCTGGGGATATGGATCAAAGAGACAGAACTGGAGAACCAAAGCGGCTCTGATCCCCTAAAACACCATCCTCACTCGCTGGTTTTTCTTTTTCACCCCACTATCATATAGAAAGTAGAAAAGCTCTCAGGCACCAAGCTAGAATAAACCTTCCTCACACAACATTCCAATGTTGAAGGTAAAATGTATCCTAGTGTGATTTGCTTAGTTCACATATGAGATAATAGTTATTTATAGATATTTTTTATATTACTGTGTTGAAAATGAACCATTTTCCCAGTAGAAAAGATGCAGTTTAAATTGGTGGTTGTAAAGAAGGATAGCTTTAAGCTAAAAGGCTTTAAATGAATTTATCCAAATAAGTTCATTTTGCATCTTTAAGGAGTGCAGCAAGAACTTTAAATGCAAAGCTTAAGCTTTTTGATATGAAATTACACTGACAGTTTAAGAGGCTTTCCTTCTAGCAGTAAAAACACAAATCAATCAACAAGCAATTTAAAAGACTGACTGGTGACAAGACTTTGCCTTTTTTAAGTCCTAGTGCAATGTCACCATTTTGGACTGAATTATTGACCAACAGACCTACTGGAGCCTTGCTGCATTTAATCCTACATGATAATTGGATTTAACACTCATAGCTAGAGCTTTTTTATTTAAACAATTAGTAAAAACAAATGAAATATAAACAGAATTTCTAGAGTTCAGCAAAATAAAAGTTTATATGCTATCAAAACAAAAACTAGTATTAATCAGTGTTTTATAAATGTTTAAGCGTCAAAAGTCTTTAAATATTTACTTCCGTTTCAACCATAGGTTGAAATCACATAAGCTGAAGCATTTCCAGATCGTTGTAGCTCAGTGATATTGCTGAGAAACGGCAGATTCTGTGTGTTACATTTTCTTAAATTGAAGCAGACCAGAAAAGAAGCAAAACAAGGGTGAACATAGGCCAGGCATTTCAGCATTAGTGCCACCTTTAGGAATCAAAGGTAGGTAGGTAGGTAGGTAGCTAACCAAAGGTCAGCCAGAACTGTATTGTGGTAAAGGCACGTTGTTGTAAGTCTATAGGGGCTCTTCTGCAAGTGAGGTAGTGTGAAATGACTTGGATGTGCTTTTACTCTGGTGTCACAAATAGAGCTGCTGCTTTTTAATTAAAGTCAGCATTAGCTAATCCTATTTTTTATTAGTTGGCAAACCTGGAAACCAGCTGGTAAGCTGTACATTTGAGGGCTGGAATGGGAGATGCCAAGCGTGAGTGCGCCTCCTAGCCTGGACCAGATAAACTAAAAAATAACTCCTTTACATTTTATGGGACATATTGAAAGGTTTACATCCATAATGCCAGAAGTTCACCTTGGGAATCTTTTCTCTTCAGAAACCTAATATATATATGAAGCAGAATGTAATGGATAGAATCATAGCTGGGAAATCTGCAGTCATAGCACACTTTGACATAAATGAGAGCTCAATAAAATCAGTATATTAAAAAAAACACGGTTTCCCTTAGTTTCCAAGAATCTATTCCTAGCATTAAAAATGATGACATGTTTAATCCTCTTAAACCTCTTTTTTTTTTTACTTTATCTTTCATTTACATGAAAAAAAGAACACAAGTGAAGGGAACAATGCAGGGAACAGATTAGGTTGTATAATACAGTTGCTTCCTGTTTACATGTAACTATCATAAGTCTTAAAATGTGTGATGATCTCATTTCTTCAACAGTCTTTCTTCTTGGTTGTTATTACCTTATTGCTTGCAGTCATAAATCTTCCATAAATATCATTTGCTCAAAGTTAATCAGACGATTTTCCAAGGAACATAGAAATAGAAGTTTAATGCAATGCCCAGGATTCTAGAATATTTAAGTTTTATTTTCTCTTGGTTTGAGTATATGACAGTTTGCAGATGACCTAATATCAACATTTAAATCATAAAATATGAAAAAACTTTATCTTTTTCAAATGCATATGTCATAATCTGATTTAAAAGTTAGAAACTCTCATTGCACTGACAGATCATCTTATTTTCCTGCTCAGATTAGTGGTGAATACAGTAATTTGCGCTAATGTGAGACGTACA
>NW_015150773.1:855133-856896 GCF_000732505.1 Cyprinodon variegatus
AGCAGGGAAGCTGAGGAAGGGAAAAGATGATATAAAGAAAAAAATTCCCAGGGGTGAAAAATTAACAATCATCTGAAAATTAAACTAAAACGCAAAAAGGACAAAACACAAGAATAAACTCAGAAACTGGAAATAGACCTAAAAAAGGCAAAACCCTAATTACACAAATGAAAACAGAATATAGCAATACCTTATTAAACATAAAACACAGCGAGGAAATGCCGTTCATACATACATAAAAAAAAAAGTGTTAATTTATTCCTTAACATGGACATTAACCCTGGATCAGTGCATTTTGGTCTTTTCTTCTCATATTGTTTTATTTGTGTTTTCAAATCTCCAGTCAGTCATGGCTGATGTCTCAATTCAATTTTTGCTACTGCTACTTTTACTACTTTATTCTACTTTAGCGATAGTTTCAAGGTGTTGCTTTTTTGTATATCTCGTACCATGTTGTGCTGTTCTTTTTTCATCTCGTTACAGGTGATGAAGCAGACTGGAAATGTTTTGTCATTGTCTCCTTTCTATCTCTTCTTTCTTTCATCTTTTGTGTCTTTTTTTTCTTTTTTCCTTTTTCTTCTTCTAATTTCTGCTCTATTTACATTGCAGTGTCCATATAAACTGTAAAACTCCCTGCATGATTATAATAAAGCAATTTATATGCATGAAACAAGTGGAGCAGTATGGCGATAGCCGTACTACTCCACTTTTGAAAGTAAAATCTGTTGGGCTCTTTTTGGCATCAAGACAATTATTCTTATTGTCAGCTTGCCAGACAGGACAATGTTAAAAAAAATTAATAAATAAATAAAAAAAATAAATTAAATTTTTGTAGATTATTTTGAATAGAATGTAAAAAAAAAAAACACATTAAAAGAAAATATTAAGCAATTTGAACAATACAATTAGGTTAATCTGGTTGATGGCACAATAACCTGGATAAAAACCACAGTGCTAATTCTAAATCCAAAGCTTGATCTTCTAGGAATGGCTAACTCCCAGGAGCAAAGAATTGACTGTAACCTTCTAACTGCTATTTGAGAGATTCCTCTCCTGAGGCCACTATACCATTGGGGATCCTACCAGAGGCTAAAGGCCAGAACAACTGGCCCATCAAATTTACACAATTCATAGAATAGGATTTAGTGTCCTCAAAGTTTTTAAAACAGTTTACATTATACATACATTATACAGTAACCAAAAAGGCCTTACCTGTTGAGAAAGTCCATTACTAACAGGATTGCTCTGAGTTGCAGAGCTCACAAAGGCATCAGGATAACTGGAGAACCCATGGCGGTTGGAGGAAAGAACATAGGTCGAAGCACTGTCAGCACTTGACAAACCCATTTGGTGCACATTGGATGGAGGTAGAGGTTGTGGTCGATGAACTGCGTCATCATTCTCTAAAAAGTATTATGAAAAGGCTTTGTATGAACAACAGACTCAGACGGCAGCCAAAGAAAAGTACAATTTCCATCCAGTTTCTTTTAGTGTTGGGAGATTTACTTAGCTTCCTCTTTAAATAGATTTAGTTATCAGAAAGAACCAAGCTAAAAATACAAATCCCTAAATTAACTGATTGGTTTATTCATGAAATCTGGGTCACGACCAAAACTAATAGATCCTGAATATAAGCGGCTAACAGCAGCCTGGACAATCCTAGATTTCTTTTTAATACAGTTGCCAAACTCACCCAGAGCCATAGCTCTGTTGAACTGGCAAAGGACTGCATGCAGCAAAGGACCACAGGCCGGATTCGAACC
>NW_015150773.1:858902-860151 GCF_000732505.1 Cyprinodon variegatus
AGTGTAAAAAACCGAACTTCTCCTTTAAGGAATTGCACAGCGAGAATTGCAACTAGTTGTACAAAGTTTTTATGCTGGCCGTCCTTCCCAACACAGCTGAGATTTAAACCAAGGTACCAATACTTAACTTCACAAACAGATAAATAATTTATAGTAATGACTTCTGGAAACCAGAGTGAAACAGTTACAACACAGAGACACTTTGCTTTGTAGTGATTATGATTGGTGTATAATACCTGCTTTACCATAGGAAAGACTGGGGTAGCTTGAGTCTGAAAGCTGGTATGCTGAAAATGTCGACACCCCTGCAGAGGGAAATCCATTGGGCATGAGGTTGTTGAACGCAGCTAGTTGACTGGCTCCTGCTTGCTTGCGCCACCTGGCTCTGCGATTGCTAAACCATACCTTTTAAAAGAAAAGATAAATATGTGTACAGTATAGTAAACTCATTCTGAGGTTACTGGGACAACAGTTTATGCTTATCCGATACCAATTTAAGGTTTCTTTCTAATATAACTTAACTGTTATTGATCTACTACCTCTATGGGATATTTTTTGTTTTAGATATCCTGTTTTGGATATTTTAGATATGTTTTAAATATCTTGTTATATTTTAATAATCAATATAGAATATATAAAACTTTTAATTTTAAAACACATAGGGGTGTTATGGTTACTTTGCCAATCACCCTGACTGAGGGCTGCACTAGATGCAGCTCCTGCTCTAAACACATTCTACCTCTGAAACAGAGCTCAGGCGTCCATTGTGAAGCTATGCAGGAGCACAAGTGGAAATGGGTTCAGTGTTGTTTATTCCATCCCAGCAAAAGCAGCGAGACCTGGATCTGATAGAACGGTTTGATGAGAAAAAAGAACTTTAAGAAAGGGAGGAAATAATTATTATGGATATTATGGCTTATTATGGTGGAGAGACTTTTAGCTCAATTAATTTTATTTATATAGCACTAATTCACAGCACATGTTATCCCAAGGCTCTTTACAGAGACAATCAACCACATCATCCAGTCAGATTGGTTCAAAGTTTTATATCTAAGGAAATCCAGCTGATTGCACCGACTCATTGACTCGAAAGCAATTCCTTACACCAAGCATGCCTTTAGTGAGAGTGGAGAGGAAAACCGCATTTAACAGGAAGAAACGTCCAGCAGAACCAGGCTCAGTGTGAGCGGCCATCTGCTGAGGCCCACTGGGGTTCAAGGAGACAGAAGCAGAAGCTTGGGTTCAAGGA
>NW_015150773.1:860764-866951 GCF_000732505.1 Cyprinodon variegatus
AACTACAGTAAATATTTAACTTGCAAAATGGCGTTCAGTAAAGCAGCTTGCTGGTGAAAATTCTCAGTCATCCAGGTCATAGTCATTCCAACAAAAGTTAAAAAACAATACACTGGACTTTCTTTTCCAAGTTTGAAGATGTTTCGGTTCCCATCAAGGAAGCTTCTTAAATTCAAAATGTCTGAATTAGCGTCGAGATCCAAGCTTTAGAGAGTTGCACAACAAAGTCTTGTTTTGGCTTAGAAAACATGCAAATTGTACCGGATCAGTCAAGCAAATTTGTCACTCAAACCAAATCTGTTTATTGACAAAGCCAATTAGCTTGCTAGTATTGCTCAGAGGTTTAATGTCTGGGAAATGAAAAATATTTAGTTCTCTTTATCTATTAGGAAGTTTACTCTCCATTTCCCTGTTCTTTGCTGATGCAGACTGACCAAGATATAAATATATTATATATATTCTCTGTCTAAAGCGTCTGTATTCATGTTGTAATTATTCTGTCCAGGTTTGAAGGGTTTTAATGCACTTCACATTTTGAAGGGTTTAAGGAAATCAAATTACGTTCAAGCCCAACCATGCAAGCTGGGCCCCAATTGTGTGATTGTGTTACCTGAACCCTGGCCTCAGTCAGTCTGGTTCGCTGGGCCAGTTCCTCTCTGGTGTAGATGTCAGGGTAGTGTGTTCTCTCAAACGCCTTTTCCAACTCCTCAAGTTGCTCTGCTGTGAAGGTGGTCCGACTTCTGCGCTTCTTCCTCTTTAGAGGAAGATCAGGTTCCGATTCCACATCGGACATGTCTTCCATATGACTTCCTAAAACCAGCAAAAAGACACAGCAGGTCTGAATACTTAAGGTAGATGCATCAGACACCACCGTTATAGTCCCCAACAACTTTCATCACAAAGTTACAACCTAATGTGAGTCCATCACTACACCCAGATTTAGAGCCTGATTAGTGATTTCTAGCTGGATTAACTGAAACTGTATGAATCTGTAACTATTGACCATTTAGTTAGTTTTATTATGATTCTACCAAAGACAATGTTATCTATGCATTTAGGGTTTCATAGCTACGTGGTGATATTATAATATAGAGCTGGTGTATTACCCTTAATTTGCAAACATGGATGGGGAAAGGGTTTGGGACACAAACTAGGTGCACTGTGGGCTGAAACCTGTGTAAGTTTTATTCAGTAATACAGCAAAAGACAAAAAGTTTGCTTTCTATCAGCAGAAGAACAGTTTATTTTTCCTGGAATGGGGAAATTAGGATTCACTTTTTTTTTCCTCATGCAACGTCAACACAATTTATTTAAGATGAATAAAGAAATTAGAATAAAGCATTCAGAGAGAACAAAGGAAATAAATATCCAGTTGGCAACAAGACCAGGTTAAAACAAAGGCTTCAGATTTAGTAGAAATGAGCCAAACTGAGGAGAAGCAGATGAAAGCTTTGCATTGCCTTTGTATAAGCTCCCATTCACCCATCTCCGTATTGTTCTGTTCTTTGTTCCCATTCAGTGCCGCCATAATTGTTTACTCTCACAATAAAAGCTTCAATGTTATATAACAATTAGCATGATTGGAATGGTTGAAGTATTAGTTGTTATTATTTGAAGGAACAATACTTTCCTAAAGATTTAGAAACTGCACTTTAGTGAAAACAAACATAATTCATTCCCATTTTCTTCATAGCCGAACAAAAAAATAGTAGAATGAATGAATAAACTTATAGGAATTCAGCACGACTTGGGATGAATTAAAGGCTGTGGATAAAATGCACAGGACAAAGAGCTGGTTCTGAACTACTTCCAGCACACAAACAGATGGAAGTCTTGCACCTTTTTTATTTGAATTGTGTTTAGTCCATCCATTTTATTTTTCCATCCATTTTCTTCCACTTTATCCGGTGCCGGGTCATGGAGGCAGCAGTCTAAGCATAGATGCCCAGACTTCCTGATCCACACACACCTCCTCCAGCTGCTCCCTGAGGCGACACCAGGCCAGCTCAGAGACATAGTCCCTCCAGCGTATCCTGGGCCTTCAACCAGGCCTCCTCCCAATGGGACATGCCTGGAACTCCTCCTTAGGGAGGTGACCGGGAGGCATCCAGAACAGATGCTAGAGCCACCTCAGCTGGTTCCTTTCGACGTAGAAGAGCAACGACTCTACCCCAAGCTCCTCCCTGGTAACTGAGCTCCTCACCCGATCTGGTAGGGTGCGCCCAGCCACCCTGAGAACGAAACTCATTTCGGCCGCTTGTATTCCCCATCTTGTCCTTTCGGTCATTACCCAGATCTAAATACTATAGGTCAGGGGGGGAACATAGATCGATCGGTAAATCGAGAGCTTTGCCACCCGACTCAGCTCCCTCTTCACCACGGCGACCGCATCACTGCCCACGCCACACAGATACGTCTATTGATCTCACCCTCCATCCGCCCCTCACTTGTGAACAAGACCCCAAAATACCTGAACTCCTCCACTTGAGACACTTGTTGTTAGTGTTACATAAAAGCATAAAAATGTGTTTTCTTTATAGCATTATTGTAGATAGAGCTAGACAAAATAAGAAAAGTGCTGCTATTTGGTAATAATGAATCATGATTCTTATAAAAAAAAGGAATAAACTCAACAAAAATATAAAAAAAACTTTTGGTTTTGCTCCCATTTTTATGAGATGAACTCAAAGATCTTTTCCCACATACACAATAAAACCATTTCCATCATACATTGTTCACATACCAGTCTAAATCTGTGAAAGTGAGCCTTTGCTGAGATAATCCATCCCACCTCACAGGTGTGCCATATCAAGATTAGACACCATGATTAGTGCTCAGGTGTGCTTTCGAATGCCCACAATAAAAGGCCACTCTGAAAGGTGCAGTTTTATCACAAAGCATAATGTCACAGTTGTCACGAGGTTTGGGGGAGCGTGCAACTGGCATGCTGACTGCAGTAATGTCAACCAGAGCTGCTGCTCGTGTATCAAATGTTAATTTCTCTACCATAAACCGCCTCCAAAGGCGTTTCAGAGAATTTGGCAGTAAATGCAACCGGACTCACAACCGCAGACCATGTGTAACACCGCCACCCCAGGACCTCCATATCCAGCACATTTACCTCAAAGATTGTCTTAGAACCAGCCACCCAGAAACAATCAGTTTACATAACCAATTAATTCTGCACAAACTATCAGAAACCGTCTCAGGAAAGCTCATTTGCATGCTTGTTGCCCTCACTGGGATCTCCACCTGACTTCAGTTTGTGACTTAACTTGGATGCCACTGAGATTTGAAATTGTGTTTTTTTTTTTACGTGAGAAATTTCAAATGCAATTATTTGCTCAGTTCTGTTAAAAAAAAAAAAAGTTGCCTATACTTAGCTTAATGTATTTTACAATCCTGGGTAATGTTTCTTAAATCAGGAACTGGATCAAATTATAAACAGGGATCTGGGAGCAGCATGAAATGCAGACAATTATTTATTTTATAACAAAAATGCAACAACAGCAATCAGGCACAAGGGGAACTGGACATGGACCACAGAGCAAAGCAGATCATTGCTAACCAGGTACGATAATGGAAGGATCCAGTGAGGAAAAAAAAAGAGTAAAGGTAAGAATACTGAGGCAGGAGTAGAGGGAGATCAGGCTAACTAGATGAGCTAATCATCTACTGAGCAGACAGGAAGGAGAGCAGCTGGAGGAAAATGACTCTAAATTAATAATAATTGAATTTTATTGATCTCACATTGGAGAAATTTGCCTCAGCATTTAACCCATCCCCTTTGGGAGCAGTGGGCTGCCAATGTGGGGTTCCCAGGGAGCAGTGTGGGGGTTAAGGGTCTTGCAGTCTGTGGGAGGGGGGCTCAAACTCAGAACCTCAGGATTCCAAGCCCTATGCCCTAAGAGAGTTTCAACACGCATGCACGGACAAAAAAAAACTAATAAGGTCAATGCTTTACAATGAGACAACACTAACTTTTGGCCACTAGGGGCACCAGACCTGTTACAACCTGCATTTTTCTTCTACTAAACATCAAAAATAATAACAAAGATCTTTGACTGTATACTAGGAGCAAAATGTGAACCAGTCTAATAATAAAGTTGTGAGAAGAGAATCGGTTTTACAACCGGCTTCTTCTTTCAGCCTGCGCCAACGAACAAACTCCTTTCCATAATCTACTCTTGTTTGTCCTCGATCCTTTTCACATTTTCTCTATTTAGCCTCAAACAGTTTAACCTTTTTCCTTGCCTCAGCCATGATCGGTGGTCGAGCAGGTGGAAGATTAATAGAGCAAAAGCCTTTGCTCCATGACTATATAAGAGCCTGTGGCCATAAAGCCATACGTTCTTCCAGGTCATGACCTGGCCAATGACGGTGCATCTTCTCCCAACTTCCTTACTCAGTATTTCAAGAGGGGAGCGCCGCTCATAGCATGGTGTTAAGTGCTGTATATTGGCCTGAGGAATCATTTAAAATAACTCATATGTGTATAATGCATATATTCATATTTCATTCAGATTCTATTTAAGTTTTCTTTTTTAGTTTTCAGTTTTCAGATTTATGTTATTCTGTGTTTAGTGGGTCATTGGTTTCCTTTCCATTTTGTGTCATTCTAGTTGTTTTCTAGTTATATTTGGGCAGGGTTGTATTTTTTGGGATTATTCTTTGTTGCCCCTTAGTTCCAGTCTCCTTTCCCTTAGCTCCCTTCTAGTTGCTCCTATCCCAACCCAGTCTCACCTGCTCCCTATTAGCTGATTAGCCTGTTCTTAAGTCTATCTCCCATATATACACCTCTTGTGTAGTTCTTCAATGCTGGATTCTCTTCACCCCCCAATTCGTTTGGTTTATTCCTCCCCGCTGTCTCCTAGTTTTTGGTTCCTGAGTTCCTTCTGGATTATGGCTTCTGTATATTTACGTCTTCATTACATTTTTTAAGAAATCCTCTCTGCCTCTTCAGCTCTGCATTTGGGTCCTAAACAGGTATCCACTAATCCTGGCATTGCCCTTTAAGCTGGAAAATTGTTTCTAGAAAAGCTATTATTTAATGTGACACTTCTTTAACAATGTTTTCCTATGATATATTAGATTTATAAATCAGGGTTTTCATCGAAAGCAAGATTTTTTCAAATTAACAGCTTGCTCATGTTTGCCAAAATTCATGCAAAATGTTTGCGAAGCTGCTCCGTATAAATGTCTTTCCTCATTTTTACATAAAGCTTTGCTGCAACAACCAGCAGCAGGTTCTTTGTTGCTTCGATCTTTAGAGCACAGTAACACAGCAATCTCTCTCACTGCTCTGGTATAGATATTCAAAGAAGGACATTATGCTGATGGTAATGCATCTGAGAGGAGAAGCTTTTCTTTCCGCGTTTTCTTGTTGTCTAGTTGAATCATGTCAGTTTGTGGGGGTCCATTCAAGCTGTTGCCTTAAAGGAACAATGGAGCCACTTCGTAAACTGTCAGCCTTCTTGCCTGAAGTCTGTACAGTTTTACTGAATAACCCAGAAGAGTTCATCAGCTGTTTTAATGCAGACACAAAACAAAGGCCGTCCTCTTTCTTTCTATTTCTGGCAGCAGGCGTTTCTGTCAGCTAAATGTTTGAAAGGTTTTATTCAGGTTGCACATTTACATGCATGTTTTCTACTCCTACACTGCTTTTATTAAAAACAGAGCAGTTTGTCTCAGTTGTAAAGTTAAAAACTCCAAGATTGGTCAACTGACTATTTTTTTTCATAATATTCCTCCCAAACATGATTTAAATGGGTTTTTTTTGTTTTTTTTGTGTGCTTCCTACTAATTTAGAATTTTCCTAGAGCCTTTCAAAGCTCTGTACCTACGAGGCCATTGCCGTCTTCAATAGTCTCACTCATTGAATACATTGATACATGTTGCGTAACATAGATATTTAGTAAAAATTGAATATTTTTGAAATACATAGGGTTTTAAAAAAAAACATGATTTCATCTTTGAATTTATTTTTGACATTTGAAAATATTTGAAGCTTCATATGGAAATCTTGTTTATCATTTAAACTATTTTTGTGATTACGATATATTTTATTTAACGTTGTGATTTATGGCATGACTAACTCTCTTTACTTATATTTTATTTTATTATTGAAAAGGTAAATTTTATTTTTGACTAATTTAAATTTCTGGCCTGAATTTCAGGTAAGTTTTTT
>NW_015150773.1:867802-869184 GCF_000732505.1 Cyprinodon variegatus
CCGTGACGTCACAAACCAGTAGGTGGCAGTAGTGTTCTTTGACAAACATGGATGCCTCCAGTAAAGCACATTCACATGAAAATTACTCTGAATTAAAAATACTGATCATTTATTGAACAGGATGGAATAATTCATGATAAAAGTATTTTCAAAAGGTTGAATTCTGAATATGACCGGACTTTTTCTTTAATAGTATTGCATATTTTTGTTTATATGAAGATACACTCTATCTAATCTCTATAAATTATTATTCTATATCTCTTTAACATATATGTAGATTATGTTTCTAACTTGTAGATACAATATTGAATGCACGATCCTTCACCATACTGTAATTCCTATTTCTTTGTGTTTTGTTCACACCCATTTTTTCGCAGTAAGTCCTGCACTAGCTGAATAGCGTTACAAATAGAGGGGATCGCACTTGCAAAAACCATGACTACATGTTCATAGAACGTGCTGAACTGAGGTCTTTTGGTGCAATTGTCACCAGTGATTCAGCCACAGCCAAGGAGTGAAACCCTATCCAAGGTCCATTATCCCTGGGCAGGACGGTAGAGGGACTTCCTGGTCTCCCCCACATATATACTAGAAAGCTTTTTTTTGTCTATGATCTGAGCCAGTGGTTCCCAACCTTATTTGACTTGTGTTTCCCTTTGGGCATTTTGTCTTACCATGAACCCCACTCTTAGTCAGGAATATTGGTATTTGTCCAAAGGTGGAACAAAGAATAACTGATTATGAAATATATTTTACTTAATCTTTTAATTTGAGCATTTAATTTTAGGCATGTAATGCTTTCCATGTCAAATAAATATGTTTCCTGAAAATTAGTAAGGAATCAAAATAAATACAAAATAAAATCATATGATAAACCTTTGATGAGCTCTGATAGCTCAGACTGAACCCAGGCTGTTCTCTACATCCAGTCTGTTCCTCTGCTTGGTTTGGATGTGTGTCAAAGCTGAAGGTGAACTCTAACATATAAGACAAAATGTTTTGGTTTCTAAAAGACAAAACTAAAACAACAAATAAAACCAATCACAGCCCTATTTTATTTTACCACCTAAGAAATGTAAATATTTTCATGCAATGCACTGCCCTCGCGGACCACTAGGGGTACGCGTATCCCTGGTTTGGAATCACCAATCTAAAGGAAAACTGAGCTTTGAAAAGCCTTAAATGGCCAAGCTCCATCTGATATCAGAGATCTGATTGTTCCTTATGTTCCTAAAAGAGCACTTCGCTCTCAATCTGCAGGTTTACTAGTGGTTCCTAGAATTTCTAAAAGTAGATTGGGAGGCAGATCTTTTAGTTATCAGGCTCCTCTCCTGCTGAACCAACTACCATTTTTAGTCTATAAGGCAGACACCCTGTCTACT
>NW_015150773.1:870148-872308 GCF_000732505.1 Cyprinodon variegatus
AAAGGAAAACTGAGCTGACAAATCACAGCAAAGCTGCAACATTTATGAAAACTAAAAATGAAGGAGCAATGATAGAATCAACTCAAATATTCCTCCCACTCCTCCACAGAATTCACTATTCCAATAAATTCTACTTATATGAGCACAAGAACAATAAAACAGGTTAATAAAGGAAAATGTTTATTATTTGTTGTAAAATAAAATAAAACATGAATGTAACTTAAAATGAAAGCCAAGTGTTATTTATTATCTCTCCATCTCAGCCAGAAGCCGGTTAGAGATCGACCAAGGAAAAAACCCATCATGTTATTATATCGTAGTTCGTAGTGTCTCCTGTTAACCAGATGCTTCTGAATCTCCTCCGCTCTCTGATGCCCCTCTGCTCTTTGTGAACCTCTATTGTTAGCTGATCAGCTCCCTGCTGCCTCACCAGACAGGATTCCTGGCATTTCTTGGTAAAAGGAAAAAGGGATTAAGAGATGGTTGCTCTGGATTCAATAGCAGAGTAGAAACCTGCTACTGTTAGTTACCGATTCAGTAACGGCTTTTCATTTGATGCATTTAATTGATTTAAAAACTCTCAAGCGATAGAATTACAGAAATTTGGGTGTCATGTTTGACAAACCCTCCTCCCTAAAGTCCAGTTTTTATCTGCTTTTATTATTTATCTTCTAGATAACGATGATTTGTGACATAGACTTAACTTGGGATGCTTGTTCAGCTTTTCTTTCTTCCCAGTTAGACGACTGTAAAAGTCTTTTTTTCTACTCTATGGGTCAAACCTCCTGGACTTCATGCCGTCAGTCTGTGCAGAAAGCTGGAGCGAGGCTGCTGACAAATTCAAACCTTACAGCTCACATGCTCTGGCCTCACTGCTCTGGCTCTCTGTTGACTGGAGGATTCAATCAAACATGTTGGCTTTAGGGCCATATGGTCAGACTGCTCCATATATTCTGATCTTTTGGAACCTCTACAGTAAGTTGCATCTGGAGTCTCAAACTCATTTTTGAACCAGGCTGCTTCAGCATTTTCATGGCATTTCATTATATGATTTATAAAAATCAAGACGTATACTACTTTGCTATAGTAGTATACATGCACTCCCATTTCTTCAGCAGCTTTTATATGGAGCATAGGCGGATGTTCAGCTGAAGAAGCGATTACTTACTGTAATCCACCTCTGTCACAGGCCAATCAGCATCCATAGTTAATCTCAAAAGGTCTCCAAATCCACATCTCAGTCTGCTACCCAAGGTGCAGGCAGTGGTTGCTCTATGACTGACTTCGATTCAGAAGTCCCCGATTCAACCCACTTCCAGCCCCTTCTCCGCCATCATAGCTCAAGCTTCATCAAAGTGTCATTAACTCTTTCTGCGTTCCCCATCACATCTCAAACGGTCCGGCAAAAGACCGCCATGTCTAGTCTGGTTCTGCCAGACATTTCTTCTCAAAGGAAGGTTTTCCTCTCCACTGTCATTTCATGCTTGTGCATCATGGACAGGTTTATGCAACCTGTGTTATCCAGGCTGAAATTCCATCTTCCAGGTCCCTGAGTGAAGTACTACTATCAGCTTATGCAGCCCACTGGATCTCCCCATAAAGCTCAGCACACCGTCTCACCAACCAGCATTCATGGACTGAACCTTCTTCATTCTCTCCATTTCACCACCAGTTTCAGGCCTGGGGGACACATCTCTATTCATTA
Source organism: Cyprinodon variegatus (assembly GCF_000732505.1). Lineage (NCBI taxonomy): Eukaryota > Metazoa > Chordata > Actinopteri > Cyprinodontiformes > Cyprinodontidae > Cyprinodon > Cyprinodon variegatus. The sequence goes on from NW_015150773.1 coordinate 871,854, forward strand.
CTCCCGTTTATGCAAATCAAAGCAAAATTCAGAGCTAAAGTTTCCTGTTGAGATCCGAGCGCCAAAGACTAAAGTAGTTGTATCAATAAAATTATTCCGTCTTTCTTTCCCTGTGAGATTGAAAATCCTCTTTTTAGCTCCAACAGACTGGATCCAGCCTGAGCCTTGAGTGTGACGCATATGGCCTATATATACGTCAGGGTTGAGGTATCGATGATGGTACTAGAACCTGTTTTATAGCCTTTGATTACCGAGCTTTACAGGCGGTGGCCCCAAAGCATCCAGCAAACATTTTTTTTTTAGGAGAATAGCGCCATCTAACTAGCCTGGGTGCCATTCCGAACTTAGTCCCGCCCACAATGTTTGAGTTCGGGAAGTTCGGTCTGGCATTGCTCAATAGTAGCGCGAGTATCAGGGGCGTGCATACATAGACACTAGGTGGTGCTAAAGCACTA
>NW_015150773.1:872870-883428 GCF_000732505.1 Cyprinodon variegatus
CCCTATAATCACAGCTCTATGGAGCAGTATCAGACTCATTCTGACTAGAATTGAGTCGGACTACGTCAGGCTAACATCTAACCCCCCACCTTAATAAATTCTGAATTAATTGAAATGAACCACAATTTTTTGGGAAATCTGACTTTTCTGAATTTTAAACCCACAAAAATAATAAATAACTAAGCTAGGATCTGTCTAATAGCATGAAGTAGACTAAACAGGTCATGTTCTGATCTGAAGAAATTCACAAAAAAAGAGAAATAAATTCATTGGTAACTATGATTCTGGAAGGTGGAACAAAGCTGAATCCACAGGATTCAGAAAAGAACATCATAAAAAGACTGCCCCTAGTAGAGGAGGTAGAGTGGTGGTCTGTGGTATTGTGATGGTCTGGTCTTTCCTGCACCAAGTCTGCATTATGTGACCTAAATAAATGAACCATGATTTATGTTTTCTAACAGAAAAAAACTATTCTTGGAGAAGGTTTCTGAGAAACATAAAATATTTTTCAGTTTCCTTTAGATAAGAATAATACTTTCAAATGTAAGAGTAGAAAGAAATCCATATTGCTTGCACATTTTGGTTAATTTGTACAACTTTAAAAAGAGAAAAAACATATTTTAACCAAAGAAATCAATGAACTGCAATAAATGTTTGTATAAAAATGCAGAAGGAATTTCTCTTGCAGCTCTTATTTTCTTATATTCATATTAAAACATCACAAACTTATTTCTCTAGGAGGTTTAACAGATGGAGAACATGTGGTGGAAAATAAAGAGCTCTTTCTGATTTTTTATTAAAGTCCAAATCTCGATTTGTTTTGCAGATTTCTTTTAGTTTAGTTTAATTGATATCTAAACTCTGGTTTTGGCAGAATAAGACTAATAATAACTAAAATTTGTGGGCAGCGAAAAAAAAAACAGAACCATATTCTATTTAGACATTCTCATCTTTGAACACTGGATAAAAGTTAAAATAGTGATCAATCCTGATGTGCAGGATAACTGGACAAAAGACTCAAAATGAAAAATCTGTCTGAGTAATGATTATGTCGCTTTGCTACAATGTTTATTTATTTAAAAAAATAAGGTATTATAGATGTGATTTGGAATAAAAACTCAATTAAATGACTGGACGTTAAAAGAAATTAAATCAGATTAAAAAATTATGTTCTGAATCTCCTTGAGCTCTGCTTGTAATCAGGATGCATCCTAACATGAGGCCCAAGCCTCTCAAAGAGAAACTAAAAACGATTCAAACTAAAATTAAAACAGGATTCTTTGGGCTTTCATGGCTTTTAAAAATCCATTCACTCCCATGATGTGGAGTTTTGGTGGAAGCCAGCGGGGCAAAAAGAGGAAGTTAATCCCAGTTTAATAAAGCGAAGCACAGCCCCAGACCAACGCTGTGATGATTGTGTTATCACCTTCCAACATTTGGTTCCCTTCTTCACTTACTCCAACCTGCTAAAATATGAAGATGGCGTGAAGCAGAAGTGTCTGCCTGAGGAAATGTTGTTTTAATAGCTGCAGCTGAGACTGAACGAGCTTTCTGTCTGTTTCATTCTGCTGCATTTGTTTGACTGCTTGGTCTGTGTGGCACAGATATTTCAGTCACCTGAGCAGGACTCAGACCTGAAGCTTGATGCGTCCAGCTGCATAACAGGGACTGCAAATAAGTATTGGACTGAGAAATCTAATTTAGCACATGGGAAGGGAAGTATTTATTTATCTTAAAATAAAGGCGGTTTATCTCTTTCCACTAACTATAGTTAGTATTAAATGACTACTAATGACATTTGATCTGTTTCATTTAAAGGGGATTCAATGCTTTTTTTTATTTATTAGTTTGACGCATTAAAATCTACAATGTGACATTCTTTTGTATATTCAAAGAGACATTAAATACTGTTTATATATATATAGTTAAGGTATTATGGTATATATATGGTATATTTTTATATGATATATATATATAGCCTGGTTCTGCTGGAGATTTCTTCCTGTTAAAAGGGAATTTTTCCTCTCCACTGTCGCTACAAGCATGCGTATTGTGGGGGATTGCTGAAGAGTCAATGAGTCGATGCAATCAGCTGGTTTTCCTTAGATAGAAAACTTTCTGTAAATGTGTGTTTCTGTAAAGTGCCTTGAGACGACACGTGTTGTGATTTGGCATAATATAAATAAACTGAATTTAATTGAATATCTCTTTTTCTGTTTTTTGTTTTTATTATTAGTTTTCACAGTATGGAACTGATCTTTCTGCAGGTGAAAAATACATCAAATAAAAAAAATTCATAATTTGTTTCTAACATGTCTTTTTTTTGCAGAATTGCTACCACATATATCAATCTGCTGTATGCTGCATATTTTATGTATCTTGTATTTTCGAATTTTGAAAATACACCGAAATAAATTGGGTTAAATGGATGCATTAGTTTGTAACCAGTTAGAACTATTTTATTTACCGTTTGGTGAAATCCAACAGAAATATGAAAAAGCAAAAGGAAAGCTTCCAGATTTCTCTTTAACACAGACTTTCCAATCTGAATTCAAGCTGCTGTCCTAAAACCAAGGCGTTTGCTGGTGAAAGATGAAAGTGAAAAGCAATAAAGTGCTCAGTTTAATCTGCTTTAAAGCCTTTGAACATCGAACATGTGCCTGGAAATAAGAGAGTGAGAGCTGATAGGGGATAAATGTATTCCTTCCTGTTACATCCTTCTCCTGTACAATTGCCTATTCATCACACACCATTTCATTACCAGCTGTAATAGGCTCAGTCCACAAATTATTAAATGTGAAGCATGACAAGGAGACAGGAACCAACCTGACGAGTGTGCAAATAAGGACACATGCTTATATAAAAAGATAACCAAACATCTAATAGGTTCAAAACAATGAATACTAGTTTGGATTTATTTGTATTCATTATAGATATAAAACAAATTCAGATTATAATTCTTTATCTGTTAAAAGCGCTTGATTCCAGCTGTGGTGTTTTTCATTCAGGCTCCAGCTCTGCTCCTAACAGGCTGCTGAGGCCCCCGTTCCGTTCCGCTCTGATCTAACCCATCCTGACTGCTGCCAGCTTCACGCAGCTGCTTCGCTTTGCTTCTAATCATCGCTATGGGACCCAGATCCTCCTCACAGCCTCGACAATATGAATAATTCAGCGCCTGCTGGGAAAACACAAAACCCAGAGCGACAAAACGATCGGAGTCCAATTTGTAGACAAAACGCGGCTCCTGACCAGAGGCTGAGCGCTGGAACCCGGGGCCCCTACCTTTGTCCCCCAGGATCCCGTCTATGCTGTGTTTGCTGGTTTTTCCTCCGTCTTCCTCCTTCTTCTCACATTCCGTCTCATTCTTCTTTCCAAATCGATGTCGAAGGACGCGGCTGATCGCGCTCACTTTAATATCCAGACAGAATAAAAAAAATAATTATAAAAACAGCAACAATAACAACAATAATATTTAATAACAGTAATGATGTGAAAGACTATACTTTATAATGCCTTATAAAAAATATTATCATTATTAATAATAAAAAGAATTATTATTATTATTATAACAATAATTATTGTAACAACAACAATAATAATAACAGTAATAATAATAAAACAATAATGTGCGATTTAATTTATAATTTTGACTGTAACTATACAGTCATATTACTGTGTTTCATCACAATGTTTTTTATTATCACTGTTGTTTACCTTATCAAGGCTGCACTTTATTTTTTTATAATTTTTTTTATCAAGGCTGCACTTTATTTTTTTATATTTTTTTTTATCAAGGCTGCACTTTATTTTTTTATAATTCTTTTATCAAGGCTGCACTTTAAAAAAATATAATTGTCTAGAGAGCTGTTCTTAACGAAATTTCTTTTTGTTGTTACAAAATGACAAAATAAATCTGTCTAAGTCTAATTTATCATTTGATACCCAGTGAAATAACCAGTTTCTCTATATTTGACACCCAGTGCAATACATTTATATATATAAATATTCATATCAATTTATATCAAAACCCTGTGCAATAACCCTGTATAATGATCCTACTATTAAAATAAAAAAATAAAACATAAAAAAACAACAGCTGTCATATGTGGACGCATTGTATATAGTGTATATACTGTATAGGCCTATATCTCATGCACTTTTTTCTTCTTTTTTGGTAAACTTCTCCTTTGTGAGATCAATCAATCAATCAATCAATTAATTAATTAATTAATTAATTAATTAATTGATTGATTGATTGATTGATTAATTAATTAATACTGACCTGAAGGAACGGTGCCTCTGTCACACACTCCATCCTTCAGCAGTTTATCTCGTATTTCCCAGCTGAATATTCCAGGGTTTTCCTCTTTATATTCCTCTATCCGCGTCTCCACGTCCAACGTGGAAATCTGCTGCAGAATCAGACACATTTATTTAGATTTAATTTAAATTAGAAAGCTGAATAATATTTTCCTAACTCGCCTTGGGTTTGCTGCCGCCGATGGCTCCAGGCCGGATGGAGCCAGTCTCCTGGTACCGGCAGAGGATCTTGGAGACGCAGCCGTGAGAGACGCGCAGCTGCCGGGAGATGACGCAGGGCCGGACCCCATGGTGGGCCATCTCCACTATCCTGTGCCGGATGTGGTTCGGCAGAGGCCGACCGTTTATAAAAACCCCTCCCAGCTGGTTGATCCTTCCCTGCCCCAGAGGAGTGGACACTGCGGACAAACAGGGATGGTTCTCCGTAAATATGGGAAATAGTTTAAATAGAAGTGATCATGATAGAAATGTTGCATAGATCTGCTGCCTGGAGACTGTGAGAAGTGAAATAAATTTATCTTCATTGAGACTCAGAGAAATCTGAGCTGATCTTTTGTTTCCTAATGAGATCAGGTCTGCAAAAAAATGTATTTTGACAAAATGATGAAATGATTAAATGCTGTTAATCCGACTGTGAAAAAACAGCCTGAATTTAATCTCCGTGTTTATTGTCATGGTTCAGCTGATAAATACATAAAATAAATGTTTGTTTTTTCCAGTTTAAAAATTAGATACCCTGAAAAGAAGATATTTTCTTAAAAAAAAAAAAATTAACAATACATGGGCAACCAATAATAATAATAACAGAAACATGTTTCTTTTCTTTCTTTTTTTATTTTTGTTTTAGTAAACATGTTTCTAATATCCTAATATTCTGACCATGTCATGTTTCCTTTCTTCTATTGAAGTATTTTTTCTTAAATGGTCTGTTTACCTTCCAGTGGGAGCCCAGTGCGCTGGTAGTCCTGTCTGGGAAACGGAAGCGCTCCTGGTAAAGCAGACATCACCATCCAGCTCAGAATGGACCCGCTGGTCCAGGAAGGATGGAAATCAGTCCAAATCAAGGCCAAGTGTTGTTGTTGGTCTCCTTTTTTTTAAGCAGAGCTGTCTGGAAAATCCAGGCTGTTGATGAGGTGAAAATGAGATTAAATGAAGCAGAAAAGCATGAAATCCTCCTCAGCTCAGCAGCGCTGTTTGGAGCCCAGGATCCTCCTTGTTGGACAGCAGGGATGAAGCTCTGAGAGCAGAGCAGCTCCAGGTGCTGACAGGGTTCTGGGCCAGGAGGCTTCAGGAAGGAGGTCCAAAGTACCGGCAGGTTCCTGGATCTGCCTCTTTACTCCAACAGGTTCTGCAGCCAATGGGAAGGCAGGAGGAGCTGGAGCAGATGCTCTGCCTCCTCCTCATCACTCCTGTCAGGAAGTCCAGCTAAGGATGGTTATGATGGGTGGAGAAAGAGGAGAGCTCCAACATCCACCTTCTTCATTTTTCTACAACTTCTTTTAAACTGAAATATTGGAAACCTGAATTTAAACATTTGATATTTAGGAACTTTTTGCAGCAGGCCGACCATTGACTCCATGAGGTCTGATTGGTGAATACAAACTAAATGCTACGTAATGGAATTAATTTCTTTCCTAGATAAATCCATACAATTTTAAAAATGATTGAAAAAGTTTCTGGAAACGTCTCATGATTAAAATGGCAATTGGCAATTTATCTAATTTCTGTCTTAAATAATAAGAGAGTGAAATAAATTAACTACAAGCTGCATGTATAGCACTAGAGATTAATATTAGAAGAGCTTTTAGTATTTTCTACTATTTTAAGCTCTAATAAACAACATATCAACACATTTCCTAATACACAAATTTGACTTAAAAACATGTAGGTGTGTTTTACTTTACTGGTAATAAATAGCAAATACTGGAAGTTTACTGTCTGCTATGGAATAATCATTTTATTCAAAAAAGAAAGAAAGAAACAGAACCTCATACTGTACAGAACAGTATGCCTTCTTATTATTATAATTTTTTTTTCTAAAAAAACATACAATTTTTTTCAAAGATCTTTTTTTTTTTTTTTTACACTCAGTGTCATCATACAAAAACATAAAACTGTGTCTGTAGTCTTATCCTTTAATGTCAGTTGCACTTTTTAAAAAACACTAAATAAATTCACTAGAATTAAAAGCTAAAATATCACCCATCCATTTTCTGTCACACTTAATCCCAGTTGGGGTCATGAGGGGTGCTGGTGCCTATCTCCAGCTGTCTATGGGCGAGAGGCGGGGTCCACCCTGGACAGTCTATCACAGGGCATCTCTAGATACTTAATATTGTGAAACCTGCAGCAGATGGCATCAGGCCAGCTCACAGTCTTAGCTGGGCCTAGGACAGTAGAAATCAATTCAATAACTACACTGGATAAGCTAAAATAAATTAGAATCTTCCAGGACGGAGACGGGAAACAGTTCCAGGTTTGNTGGATAAGCTAAAATAAATTAGAATCTTCCAGGACGGAGACGGGAAACAGTTCCAGGTTTGTACATAGACAGGCAGAGATCCTGCAGGAGTCCGAAGACAGGTCAGGCAAACAGAACTGAATGGAGACAGGCAGGCCCAGAGGTTGAGAGGTAGAACTGGTCAGGAGATTGAAGCAGGTGGATCAGATGAGCCGTAATAAGGACTGGGTGGAGATAAGCAGGTGAGTGGAATGTGTTATTAGACCAGTCATCAGCACCAGGACAGCAACAAGCGGAGGAACACAGTATATCAGAAAATGACAAAAGGAAGGCAACTTGATGTCCTCAGTCTGTTTTATTTTATTTTCTCGAAAAATCAAAGTACAAAAATTCAATTTTCACATGCAATGAGGCAGACCACAAAAGTTTCCTTGCAGCAGCCAACCCCTAGTAAAGGAATTGAATGCCTTTTAAAGGTACACTATGCAACCGGTGTTGATTTTCCAGCGAGGCTCCCCCCAGAGGGCGAAAGTAAAAGTGCACTGTCGTAAATATGCTCAGCTGTTCTCCTGGTTTCTCCGTCAAGCCAGGCGCAGTTGTTTTGAGCTTAGCAGAGAGGCGAACGCAGCGAATCACCATGTCTACTGCGGTAAGTGACTATTTTGTTGTTTTGTTTTCATAAATTATTTGTTATGTATGTGTCTAAATAACAAAGATTGTAGTTAGCCAAATTCTCACCGTAAAGCAAGACTGACTCTCGCGATGCACGAGACTTCTGAGCCTGTGGGTGCGGGCCGAGGGCTCCTGCAATTGCAAGTGCGGTATTTCCCCTACAGACCACCAGGGCGGCCGAGAAAACTTTTGTTAGACCTGAAATGACTCATTTAATCATCCAAAACGTTATGGAACACATTAATTAACTGAAAAATGTTGCATAGTGTGCCTTTAAAGGATTCAAACCTAACTAGGGGTGTGACACAACATAAGCTGTCTCCAAACTAATGTAAAACTCCTCCATTGAAACCCACCAATGACCCATGTAAAATTACCTAGCAGCCAAATAGAGAACCTTAGAACCAAACACCATAACTAAAAAAAATTCCCGAAACATCTAACTAAAGAAAAACACTCTTGGTTGTGTGTGCGGCTTTCAAATAGGTGTCTGGTTCCTGGGGACTTCTTTTGGCTAGACACCTGAACAGAAAAAGGTCATTTGTAACACCATGGAAGTAAATCTGTGCCGCTGGGATTTAAATACAAAATGTCACTGAAATATAAATGTTGTATGTTTGTACTTACTCTGTCTGTGTTAAAATATATTCAGAAAACATTTTCAACCTAAAAACAAATATTTATATATTTTCACTACATCTATATAGTTGAAATTTCATTTGTTATTTTTACTTCAAGCTAAAAATTCACATTACTATTACACAGTTAATACATTTTCAGTTTGACTTTTTCACTGTTAAAGCAGCAGAGAAAACATTAAGCCTTTCAAAATTCAAACTCAATATTTTCAGCAAGTGAGATTCAACTGGCTCAATTTCACTGTGTTAAATTCAGCGTCTAAATTCAATGTAAAAAGGGAAGGGTTACTTCAGGTCACAGACATTAGCAATGGATTGTGGTGTCCAAGACCTAGCCAATCCCGTTACAGTTTCTTGGTCACGTGACAGGACGTTTTTGACGCTCTTACTGAAGGAAAACCAGCATCGCGGATGTGGTCATGCAAGCTAACGCTAATGCATCGGTGAGTTTATTGCTTTCATTTTTCTGTAGTATTGCAAGAAGTTGCAATTGCAAGCAAATATTGTAATGGGATTGGCTAGGTGTTGGACACCACAATCCATTGCTAATGTGTTTGGATCCATCCATCCATCCATCCATCCATCCATCCATCAATCCATCCATCCATCCATCCATCCATCCATCCATCCATCCATCCATCCATCCATCCATCCATCCATCCATCCATCCATCCATCCATCCAGATTTCTCCCTTTCTCCATATAGGCTAACATTTGATCCTTCATGCTCTCCATAGTTCCCCTGTGGCGCGAGCACAGGGCGGCTGTTACATGCCTTTAGCGAGCATGCGCAATTCCTGTCGCTTGCGTGGTGAATCGTGCCGCTTGCGCTGTGCGGAGATGCAGGTGAAACCGTTTCTGTTGGGGAAACGCGGCTCGACGTAACACCGGTATTTCCATCAGGAAAACACTGTTTTGCTGCTGGAGTCCTCCTCACTCTCCATCTCTCTGTGTGTGCTGTACGTTAACACCAGCCAGCAGAAACACCCACCTACCCAACTGACAGACGGAATCTCACTATACATCACCCATTCTCATCCTCCCCTCTCTCATGAGAAGGCGCGCACAAGTCCTATCATGAAAAAAAGGTTCATTGTGCGACCTGAGTAACGTGCAGTAACGAAATGTCGGCAATAGTAACTGCATTATAGTTACAGTCAAAGTAATTAGTTAGATTACTCGTTACAAAAAAAGGTAACTTTCTATGTACTTTCAATGGTACTTTCAGCTGCGTTACTCCCATCACTGATTATGACCTTGTCAAGACACAAGTTCACCATCTTGTTTGCTACTGTAGGAATACAAAAAGCTTGGTCTTGCATGAAGCCTTATCAGTTGGGCGGTAGTTTGGTTTTGTCTTCCACTTCCGTTACCACCGTTTGACCTTGTTTGGTCTTCAGGCTTAAAGTCAAGTAGACTTTCATGAGTAATTCTACATATTGGACAGCATATTCCTGTCATGATCTTGGTGCTGATGGTTTGGTTTTTTCCTTTGATCCTTGCTCCCCTGTCTACTTGATTCTGCAGCTGATTATCGCCAATCATTTTCACCTGGTTCCTCTACTATATAAGTTGTGTGTTTGCCTCTCATCAGCGGCAGGTTATTCGTGTGTTTTGGTGAGACGTTTCCTAGCTTTCTTTAGTCTGTCTGTTTCCCTGATTGAGACCTGTTTCTTCCCTGTGGATCTCGCGTTTTGCCTTGCCCATGTCTGCTCTGTTTGTCGTATCTGGTCCTGGATTCTACCAGCTTCTGAACCTGGAACTGTCTTCTGACTTCGGCCTTGGATTTCCCTTCTGGACTCTGTTGCTGCTCGGCGTCGGCTGGTGCCCGCTCCGCTCGCTCTCTAGGAACTCTGGGGGCGTCGCCCTCCGCAGCTGCGGTCAAACCTCCCTGCTGGATTCTGCTGTGTTCTCCGCGAACGAACTGAACTTTGAATCAGGTCAGTGACTAGGTCCAAGTCGTATTCCGCTCCACATCCAGTCACTGACCTGTATTCTCCTATCCCTGCAGAGATCCGCCCCGCAGCAGACAAGCAGCCCCGCGCACCTGTTTGTTTAATAAACACTTTGAACTTTCCCACTGCCTGTCTCGCCTTGAATTCTGGGTCCAACTTCCTGAGATCATTACAATTCCCTAAATAACTTTGGAATTGAATGTACAATAAAGGAATGCATAACGATAATAGCATCGTATTCTGGTCTGTCAGGAGAACAAATGATAGCTTCCAGAATCTTTTAAAGCTGAGACTTCTGACAATAGTGGACTTTCCCACTGTCACTCAGGGTTGCAGGGTAAAACTGATACTCATGCTTAGAGAACTCTAGCAGGTCACACTCCCATGATTGGGAGGAATTAAAGAGCTGTGAGAACAAGCAACAGTTGTCTTTGAGTCCCAGCTTTCTGACACTGGAAGCTGCAGCTGCCTCTTGGCAAAATAAGTCAAATTTATTTGTTTTAATTGGCCAC
>NW_015150773.1:884981-887647 GCF_000732505.1 Cyprinodon variegatus
TTGCCTTGCAGCTATATTTGCTGTGATCAGTGGGAATAAAGTAGTTTTAATATGTTTTTAAGTGAGAAAATACACCTGAAAACTTAATCATTGCAGTCAGTTCATCCAGATTACCATCCTGCCTTCCAATATTATTTCTGTCGAGAAATTTCTGTAAGTAGGAATCCCATTCAATTGCAGCCTCTGGCCGGATCGCCTCCTCGCGGTTCACCGCGGCGGCTGGTAGGTGTTTTTCATCTAAATAATCTGATCTGCAGGCACCAGGATTATAAAAGCGAACATATTCTGTCGGCAGTTTTCAGCATTTTAAGTTAATTTAGGCTTTAATAAACTGTTTCAGAAGAGGGATCATAGCGCTCTGTGTCTCTCTCCCTGCCATCTCCCAGATCAGCGTCTCTGATTGGTTGATGCGGCGCGTCAAGCAGCAAAAGTTAAATTTTTCCATCTGGAGCACCAGCGCGTTTCGACATACAGCAGTTCTAAAAAGTGATTTATTTGATCCAAATTTTAAATAATCACTAACCAGCTTCAGATATATGGAGGACCTAGATGTAGAGGACCTAAAGATTCAGGCAGTCAGGCAATTTGAAAATCCAATTTGAAAAGCATTTCCTAATTGCACATTTTAAATAGAATTGTTAAAAAGGAATTGTATATTGTAGTGATTAATCTGTTATTAAAGACTGTAATTTGAAAATGTATTTCTTTACATCCTATTTCTAAATGGAAGTTCAAAACTCCTAACTCATAAATATGATTATAAAAACATTTCCTAATTACACATTTAAAAAGGTTATTCCTTATTCCAATTCCATTTTCTTTTTTAACTTGCATTTCAAAATCCTTCTTCAAATTGCATTTTTTTCTTACTTTTCACTTATTTGCCTTTTCTGGGACCCTTCTGGTCCCAGAACACACTGAAAACCCGTTTAACTCTCTCATTGGTTAGACTGCCACACATAGCTAACAAAATGACCAATTAGGGAGGTGGTTACATCTAAGGAACAACTTTGATTGGTTAAACTGGTTTTCTGTGTGCTCAGGTATCAGAAATAGTATTGTAAAATATATGTTCAAATTCCAGTTCCTAATGTTAAATTTGAAATGGCTGGTTTTCTTTTTCAGTGACTCTATACGTTCTCCATACACATTTTCCATTTTGCAATGTTCTTTCATTTTAAGAAAAATGTTTCATTATGTGTTTTGTAAAATGTGTAAACCTTAGGACTACCACAATTAAATCGCAAGCAAAAAAATAAATAATAATATGAGTTACATATTACCAATGATATAAATGAACTCAATATTAAATTTTTTCATGCTTGTTTATTTTCATTGTGTCTACTTGATTCTGGAATATAGTGTGTGCACATCATACCTCTCTAAAGGAGCACGGGTCCGTTGAAGGACATACCAGTGAGCTATGTCAAGCGCCGTCTCTCGTTTGTTTCCTAGTGTTATGGGCACATTGTGACCAGCAAGACTGATCAAGCTTCTGCCTGCATAACTGCATCTTGTAGTTGGGACTCAGTTTCAGCCTGTGAGATGTAAAACAAAAAGAAAACACCATAATTATACAATACCAAGTGCAGATTCCATAGGTCTTGGTTCTGCTACATCAAGTGACATTTACTTTTTTGGGTTTACGTTTTTTCCATTGATCAATTTCTAGTTCAGTTATTTTTTATTTTTTTTTAGGTGGATCTGGTTCCTAAAAAGTTATAACAGTGTATAGTTTTCCTCATATTTACCTACTAGGGGTGTAAATCACATCCATCATGGCGATTCGATTCAGTATCGATTTCCTGACCCAACTTTTCGATTATTTTCGATACTCAAGAATACACCACAATACGATTCGATTCGATTAATCGGTTTTTATTTTTTTTGTTACACCTTACAGGCTAAACAAAGTTTCAAGTTTGAAATAAATCAATGAGAGCTGCAATAACGTTATGCTTTTTTTTTTTTTTTTTTTTGAAACTACAGCAAATAACAGAAGTAGAAAAGTTGCTTCAAAAAATACTGCAAAAATACTGCAAATAATCAATGCAATGAGTGCAATTCAATACCTCGGCTCCAGACGTCCCCGCCCCCTCCACAGACGCTCCGCTGCACCTCTCCCAAATTGTAGCTCACCACAGACAGGAGGCCGCAGACAGGAGGCCGGCTTGTTTTGCTTTTATGACCAAAATTGCGGAAAACAACTCGTGAAGTTTCACCTGCTAGAAGAGCGAGGTGCGCGAGAACGCTTCGAGCCTTTTTCCACCTGAATCTCCGTTCTTTTTGGCCCTCATGTCCCTCCGTCGTCGGACTAAACTCGCCCCCACTTCCTTGCCGCCTCGGCCGTATCTAGACCCACAGTTTTTAGCACAGACCACACTTCAATATTGAGCATAATTTAAAAATGTCTGTGTCAAGCTTACTGCAACACACTGCTGTAAGAGTAAAACCAGGAAGCGAGGTAGGAGGGCAAAATAGGTTTAGCGCCACCACAGCATGGGAGGGAGAATTACGCCTAGGAGCAAATGGATAAAAATAGACCGGAGGAAAAAAAAAACATGAAACGATTCTCTTGCGGATGTATCGATGCATCGGATCGTCGGCTGTTGGATCGATGCATCGATACAAAACGATTATTATTTACACCCCTATTACCTACCTAC
>NW_015150773.1:888896-892727 GCF_000732505.1 Cyprinodon variegatus
GTTGATATGCTCCTAAGCCATCTTGTGTTTTTGATTGTTAGAATATTAACAAAACAGATCAACAGGTTTCACACAGACTTCCACAGTTCCCAGAACAGTGGAACTGGTTCTTAATACCCAACATTAATTAAATTTCATGTGTTCTGACCAAAAAATTCTTAGAATCATAGCTTTCCAAAGCAATAAATCTCTGAACATTCAGCCAGCAAACTGGAAAACAAGACTTCTTTGTAATTGTTCTTTCACCTCGATGTTGATACAGTGTGGTAGCGATGTGCAGTCTGGCTTGGGATATGTCTTTGGGTCCTGTTTGCACTGTTATCCAACCCAAAAATATTAAGGAACTGGGGGACGTGAATTTTGTAGTTTACTGCAGCTGCAGCAGCAGCTGCAGCAGCATTAAATTGAATTTATTTACTTACTTTTTATTGTGTCTCTTCTCGCGTATGACAAGGTGACGACTCCTCTCAATATCGCGGACCTCCTGCAGAATGCGCATGCGTGCGCATGCGCTCTTACCATATGTATGCTATTCTGACATGTATGGCTATCTGATAGAACACACCCTTTCAAGCCGGGCATACACTCAGCGATTTTTTTCAATCGTTGTACACAGCTACAGCTCACACAGATTGAAACACAGTGCCTTGGCAATTTGTGCAATTTTTTGTTCTGAAAGCCCTAAAAAGACGATGGCGAATTTGGACAAAGATATGGCTGAGCAAATGTGGCTACTATGGTCCGTCAATTTTACAGAAAGAACTCAATTTCATTGGCACCCCCTCCATGCTTTTGTGTTTTCATCTGAGAGGAAGTAGAAGAGTCCTTGTTTGCACATACGCACTTAGCGATTTGCCAAAGACGGCCGACTGAATTTCAAACATGTTTGATTTTCTCCCAACCTCACGATTCCTGATTGGGAGGTGGTCATGAGAGGCTGATCACCCCTCGTTACCTTCTGCATACTACACGATGCAGGACGCATGATCAGGCTGAAAGTCGATTGAAAAATTCTGGCATGACTGCAAAGTCGGCCCGAAAAGGGCAGAAAATCGTAAAGTGTATGCCCGGCTTAAAGCCTAACACCCATTTATTGGTCCAATTCAACATTCTGTTCTAAGTTCTGAATCACAANATCAAAAAAGTACTCCAGAGTGTTGTTCAGCATGGGGGTGAGTAGAAAATGAAGGCTAATCATGTTTTGGGTGTACTATTCCTTTAAATGTAACGTCATGTTGAGGAGCTTGTTGGCATCAATTGCAGTAGAATATCCCATTTCAGATGTTTTAGTGATGATGACTGCAGCATTTAGGCGACACTAGGTTAAGACAAATGTAAACAAAATTAAAGCTAGGAATGATAACTGATAATGTAGAATATATAATCTATGAACAATAGTGTTGATTTAACAGGATTAAAGATTTCTTGGCAGATTATCTGCATAATTTCTGTGCTACAAGTTATACATAACAGCAAATGACTATACAACAACAATTTGTTTTATTTTACAATAACAAAATAATACTATAATATATGTGCTAATTAATAAAGAAAAAAACATGTAAACAAAAAAGCTTACGGAATTAAAACAAAAATTGGATCATTATAGTTATGAAAATCTGAACCGGCAAAAAATGGTATTAGCAGGTCACACTCATTGAAAAATTGGAATGGCCAATAAAATTGCAATCGATGCAACAGATAAGGGAAAGGCAGCTAAAGCCTAAAGGGTAAAATTATTTTCCTCTTTTGTGAGGCATAGTATAGTAGATTATTTGTAATGCATTTTTTAACGCTGATCTTTGGTCTACAGGAGACTGATCCAGAAGAGGAGGCTACTAAGTGAGTGGCTGTCGGCATACTCTTGGTTCTTGAGGACTGTGCTGCAGCAGTGACTTCTCCAGTGGTGCAGAACATTGCTGTTATTTTGGAGGAAATAGTAGTTCTTGAGGATCTACCGGATCTTTCAACTGCATTGGCATATCTTTTTGGCCTTCTCTATGCTCTCAATATTTTGTACCCAAAGACTGTTAGTACACATTTCAAAACATGTTCATGGATATTGGCTCTGATTGCACACAGCGTGTGCGATCTCTGAAGAACAAGCGCTTGCTTTAAACTCTGGCAATCTGCACATGAGTAAATTACATATCTATAACAGTAAACTAGAGATATGTTTGGCTACGATGGCTGTATTTGCAGTTTGTGTAACAGTTCAAACAGTAGATCATTTTTTAAAACTGGTTTTATATTGTTCTGCTGATTGTAAATAGAGTTCTTGTATGTGAAAGCCTATATGTTCTCATTGTTTTATTGGCTTAATTGAAGGAGAGCTAAAGACCACATACAAAAAGAAAATCTGGAATGCAAAGTCTTGATAGATGCTCATAGAAATGTTGTTTAAAAGGTTGTATATATATCAGTATGTGTTTATTTTTTGCAAACTATATAGAGAGTGTGAGAGAGTTTTTGGTAAAGTTGAGTTCATACTCTGAACTCCACTGTTAACTTATTTTAGGCTGTTAAATGTTATGCTGTGTAGGTATTTAGCCATACCTATGGTGTGATTTCATGTTTTTGTCCATTATAAACTGTGGAATTTCAATTTGATAACAGTTCAATAAAGTAAGAAAAACATGGAATCGAGTATTATGAATTCATCAAAAAATATACATACTTTGGCTAGTAAAAATAATTGTTAAAGTTAAAATTTACTGTGTAGTTAATTAGTTTTGTGTACTTTTGTGAATAACACCATTCAGGCAGTAAGCAAATTCATGTTGGCAAAATGAAGAATTTAGAGTTGTGCGAATTAGCCAAACAAAGTAAAAGCAATTGGTACAATGATGGATTTAAACTTGAAACAATCAAGTGGCAAATCGTTGAGAGAACACAAAATTCTTACTACATAAGGTTGCTTTGAATTTTTGAATATTCTCAACTATTCTTTTCTTACAGTGTGGAGTCTCAAAAGATGAGGGTTGTGGATTTAATTACCGACACATAGTGACATTTATCTATTTAAAAAGTCTAAAACTTCTTAACAGTATTAACTGATATAAAACTATAACCAGTATATAATCTGTTGGTTATAGTTTCTAACTGAAATGCTCTTTTCCCCTCTCTTTCATCAGAGGTGAATGCATAGGGCATTAATGAGGCATTCAATAAATGTTAATCAGGGAAATAAGAAAATCTCCAGTCTAGACACAGACTGAAAATAGAGATTCTATCTGATCAGAGGAAACTTAGATGTTTAAGTCACAAACTAATCAGCCTTCAAGAGAAGCTTCTGTTTCCTCCTGTTTTAACTATTTCATTCTCCTGTTTCCTGATGTCGCCTGAGCGACATGTTGATATCTCCTCTTATGCAGCTCTAGAGAGAGAGAGCCTGCCTGCACGCGCACCGCCATCTGATTGGTCAGATGCTGAAAATTATCAGATTCCAGCTGCTCTCTTTTCTCTCCCCAATGGCCAACAGCGCGCATTCATTGCGCATTTTGCGCTACCGCTCGCTAAATGTGTCCCTATTGGAAGATGAGGCTCTGCGCACATCGCATGTTGAACAATCAGGGAGGGGCGGTGTTCTGTCAGATAGCCATGCGTTGTCAGATCGTCATACGCGTATGACAAACTGATGGCTATATCTGTCAGATAGCCATGCGTTGTCAGATCGTCATACGCGTATGACAAACTGATGGCTATATCTGTCAGATCAGCATACGTTGTCAGATAGTCATACGCTTAGCTCAGTCATGTATACGTTGTCATTACCATATGATTTTATTTAATCAGCAACATAGAATCATGACGTAGATCATCATACACTTT
>NW_015150773.1:893661-905453 GCF_000732505.1 Cyprinodon variegatus
TGTTAACCTGAAAAGCCTTCATGTTCCAAAAACAACCTCAATTTGCATAAACTAAATATGTGTAAATGTAAAGCACATATAAAAACAAAATTAACATGAACGCTTTTCATATACATTAATGAAGATAAGGATTTGTTTCAAAAGTGAAACACTGGTTTTGCCCCAGTTTCAGTGTGGGTAAAAATTGCGTTTTCATACGTCTGATTCATTTAATGTTGGTAACGGTGGATGCCAACATTAAGTTCATCTATGTAGATGTTAAAAAGGTGAGAGGACAGTATACTTCCCTGTCTTACTCCTGAACATGAAGGCTTTTCAGGTTAACATATCACATACACAACATGCTATCCAAGTTAGCAGACATGTTATCCAACCCAAAAATATTAAGGAACTGGGGGACGTGAATTTAAACAGGGCGTGTTTTGTAGTTTACTGCAGCTGCAGTAGCAGCTGCATTAAATTTAATTTATTTACTTACTTTTTATTGTTTCTCTTCTCGCGTATGACAAGCTGACTACTCCTCTCAATATCGCGGACCTCCTGCAGAATGCGCATGCGCTCTTACCATATGTATGCTATTCTGACATGTATGGCTATCTGATAGAACAACGGCCCTGACAGGAAGCACCACAGCAACCTTCATGTGAACAGAGCAGACGATCTTTGTTCCTCTACAGATCCAGAAGCAATCAGCAGAACCACTGAGATTTATTGCTGCTGACAGCAAGCAGAGCAGCAGATCATAGCAGAGATAAAGGAACCCTCTCTGGGAACAGAGAACCAATCACAGTTCATGTCTCTTTCTCCTCACAGAGAGAAAAACTCACTAAGAAACAAGAAAGTTAGAATCACATGTGATTTTACCTTTAATTTCTTCAGAGACCAAATGGATCCTGAGCTTCTGTTCCCTGTTCTTTACCTGCTTCAGGTAAACATGAGAACCAGGAAGGACTCAGCCCCTCCCACCCTCATTTACAAGAGGTCAAGGTGACATTGATCTCTGACTGGGAATGAACATGATGCGTTTAAGGACATTGAGTAAAATTCAGGCTCATTATTTAATGGATATTTTAATCTTCAAGGAGACACAATGATGACATTTGTTCATCAACTGATATTTTTCTGAAATGTTGATTAAAACTATTTCATATATTATATATTTATTAGACACCTTAGAACTCAGCTGCATTAAAATCATCTTTATCTCTAGGCAGATTATCTATTTTTTTCATCTCTTATTAAAACTGCCCAATTGTTCTACAAAAATGTAAATATTTCAAATTAAAAATCCTTAAGTTGTATATTCAAAAATGCCTTTCTTTTTCAAAACACAACTAAAAACAAACATTTAAAATGATAATCTAAGAAAAAGCAGCTGTATTGAATCATTTATTGCCAAAGTTTTTCCCATCTTCCACAAACCTTATTAAAAGAAAAACATTAAATGTCTCCTGATCTAAAAAAAACACAGAATCTTGTTCCTTCTTCCTTCTAAATCAGTTCAGCCAAATTTAAAGAAAGATTTTGTCCAAACGTGCCTTTGAATAAAGGTCCATGGATGTTTGTGGTCCTAATTAATCCCAAACATTGGCCTGAAATATTGGTCTAAGCTGTAATGATTTCTGAAGGCAAAAAACTGACTTTATGTGGTGATTTTGTCATTACGGAATGTTTTTATTGCGAATATGCAGGAATAACTTTTATCAGTGGACCCTTTCGAACAAATGAAATATTTGCCTCCTCAGAATCACGCCTGTATTTTAGATCACTTCTTATTCCTTCAGAAAACAAAGGTTTTAGCTTTCTGCTTCTCAGTCTGTCAGTCTGATTCCATCTGGTAGAAAATAAAACATGTTCTGTTTCCTGTGAAGACAAAGAATCAAAGCTCAGAAGAGCCTGTAGTCAGAAAATTGTATTTCCAATCACATCCCTTCTGATTTTGGTATATGAATGATTTTTATTTACTTACTTTATAAAAGTTTTCATTCAGGCTGTCTAACACCTGCAAGGCTACAGTGTCTGGGTGAGAGGGGTTGTTTAGTTCTATTAGGCGCTGTTTAAAATAGAGGCCAGACTCCTTTAGTCTCAAGGTTTATTCAACATTTTACTGTTCTCTTGAAATGTCTTTAACTCGTTTGGATTAACTGTAAGTGGAGGCCTTCTTTGCAGGCTTTAAGCTTGTTAGGATAATTATCATTGATGATATTTTCTCTGATCTGAGTAAAGGCCAGTTTATGTTTCTGACCCATAGCATCTGCAACCGTCAAATCTGTCTCTGTGTGCGACCACGCCCCCCACGCAGAGGTTCTGCAATCGTCATTGCGCACCTCAAAAAAGTCCTGACTACGCGTCGGACAGTCGCAAACCCGGGCAGTCCTCAACCGGAAGTATGCAGACAAAAAGCCGCTGTGATTGTTGCTTGGTATGCCTTTCTGGCTGTCTGTGTGGTCGTCCCTCTCAATTCTGTGCTGGGGCGTGCCATTTCCAAAAACCAAGGAACTACAATGGAAAACTATGACAAAAGGTTAATAGTTTTTTTTGCCAACTCCATTAACAGAACCTGTTCCTCTTCAATCTCTAGCCATTCTAGATCAATCTCTGTGACCATGATATCTTGCAGACGCGCCATTGTTGTTTTGGAAGATTAACACTCCCGCCGGTGCCGCCGAAGTTCTCGTGACTATCTGCCTAAGTTCTTGCGAGTTCTCAAGTAGGCTTCCACATGCACTTTGGCAGGTACTGCTGTGCCTCCCTAGAAATTCCAGACCGACGGTGCAGAAGCATACCAGTAAAACTGGTTCACGACCAGACCCAAGCAATTTTTATTATTCAACACATTTAAGTTATGAAGTGTTATTTAAAGAGTTTGCCCAGAGTGATCTCTTTTCAGGGAAAAGAACCGGAGAGATAGAGCATCAAGGTGCCATTGACTAGACCTGAATAGGGCAGAACACTGAGCTGTTTTTTCTTTGCAAAGACAAATACAGTGCCGACTGAGTGATTGCCATCAATCTCCCTTATTCACCACAAAAAATGCCTTCTAAAAAATACGAAAAAAATATAGTGTTTTAAGTGAATAATTGCATATTTTGATCAAAATAATCTGCCAGTGCAGCAAGCAAATGAGACTTGGTAAGATTTCTTAAAACAAGAACATAATATCCAAGTAGTAAGCATCCAAAACAACTTAAATCAAGTAGAAAAATCATTTTTTTCTTTTACTTGTTAAGATGTTTTCTCTTATTTTAAGCAATTTATTCTCATTTATTAGTCATTGTTGCTTAGAATTGAATGTCCTCTAACCAATTATTGCTCAAAACAAGCATACAACAGGCTTAAAAACAAGGCAAATGTATTTGATACCAGTTCATTTAAAGGCTTAAAACTAGTCTGTTTTTCTTAGCTAGAATTAAGTTCATTATTTAGGTGTAGTGAATGTATGGGAAGAATACACTTGACAAAAACTTCAAAACGTGCAGAAATTTTAGGAAAAAAGCTGCTCAGAATTAGTTGTATTATCTAGTTAGGATGAAAAAAATTAACTTTCTTAAAAAAAGTCAAATAATCTTAAGAATATTTAGTCTTAATAAGAAAATACATCGAAAAACAAGTATAATAAGACCAAAATGCTTAATTCAAGTTTATTACACTTATAGTAATAGATACTTATAGTATAGATTTTCATTTTTTGCAGTGTTTAAGTGGGTTGCATAGTTAAATACTGTTCTCCCATAACAAACCAGACTGAGTTCTGGTTCCATCTACAGTCCACAGAGTGGGAAAATCCACTCAGAGGCTCTACGAGGAAACCAGAGGAATGAGGAGTTCACACCCAGATTCTTCCCTTTGCTCACCTGAGGCTCCACCCCTTTTTTACGGAACACATGAGAATTAGTGGATCTGCTCATCATTTAATTTACAGAAACCTGAGCTATAAATCACCAAGTTAACGTTGAAGCTGAAATGTGTTTGTTGTGTTTGAAACATATTTCTGGGGGTTTTGTTGATATTTAATTGAATGGACTCGAAAAAGAGAAAATACATAAACTGTTTTTCAATCAGAAGCTTTAAACAGTTATTGCATTCTTGCTATGATCTAAACAATCCTTTTCCAGATATTGGTGATTTCTAAATGAGAAATGGGTTTAAGATGTTCACTGGGTTACAGACTGTAGGACTAAATAAAAGCAGTGGGTGGGGGTTAATCTGACAAATCTGGTTCTGTTCTGACTCCTTCCCTCTGTCCACTGGGCTGACAGTACCGTACTTTTATTCAGCACTAAATCAGAATTCATTCTACAGAACGTTAAGAAAAGGGTCCAGGACCCCAAGAGACCCAGAGGAACACTTCCCTCTAGGATTAGTTCATCCTCTCCGTCTCGAGATGGAGCCTGACCTTCTTCTTCTTCGTTTTAAGGCAGTTTACAGACTATGTGTATTACCACCATCAACCGGATGGAGATGTAATTAAAAAAAAAAATTCCTTCTATATCTTCAAATCTTAAAAAACTAAATTAAATACATACTTATACACTCACACAGACATTAATACTAAATACTCTCATCTAATTTTGTGATTTTTAAATACTTAAGTGCTTTAACTATATCATGTGATTGATGTTTCCATAATAAATTAACCATACAGTATTTACTTAACTCCCCATTACTCTTCCTAGTTCTTTCCTCTCTTTTATTTATTTTCTACAATCAATTTACACATGTTCTACTCCTTCTGTTTCCCCACAATAAGAACAATCACCTGATTGATGTTCCCCTATAATTTTTAAATCACTATTTAAACTAGTATCCCCAATCTTCAACCTGCTTATCGATACTTCCTCTCTCCTATCCATTACACTATGATTTCTTATAATTACCTCCTTCTTTATTTTATGTAAATGCCTTAATCTTTATTCTAAATACCATCTCTCCTGCCATATATCATTTATTTTATAAATTTATATACTTTAATAATTACTTTTATTTCTGCTCTTCTTAAAAAGACATCATATTCAATTTCTCTTGCTTTAACTGCTTCTTTAGACAACTTGTCTACTTTTTCATTACCTACAATTCCTTTATGTGCTGGAACCCATGTGAATTGAATACTTATTTTTTGTTGCTTTATACCATACAGTATAACACATAACTAACTTAATCTAAAAGATCTTGACAGGTTTCAGATTTTCCACTTATAATACGTGTTAAGCAAGACATTGAATCTGAATAGATAACTACCTTACTAGGCTTCACCCCCAACACCCATTGCAATGCCAAAATAATTGCCAACATCTCTTTTAAAAAAATTGATAAACGATCTGTTTTATAAAAACTTTTTGTTACGGAATATAAACTGCTACTCCTGTTTTACCATTTTCGTCTTTTGATGCATCTGTATATATTTGCGTCATATTTTCATACGTTTTATCTTAATACGGCTGAATAATTTGATACAAACCTCCCCAAGACTGTTCTATTTTTTTGATTTTCTAAATTTATTATTGGCATTTCGAATAACCACGGAGCAATTTTAGATTTAATTACAGTTTTGCAGCATGCTATATTATTTATCCCCAAATAAATAAATGACCCTGCATAATATTTCCTTCCCATCCAAAACTCCTTATCTCACGGCCGTATTACCAACATTCTCTAAATACCTGTTTAGTTGGATAATTTTCCTCATGCCCTTGTAAATTTAACCAATAATGTATTGATAGCTTAATCCGCCTTAAGTCCAGTGGCATTTCTCCAGTAATCACCTGAAGAGTAGGAATAGGAGAGGTTCTAAATGCTCCACAACATATCCTAACCGCTTTAGCGTGGATTCTATCCAAATCTAATAACAAAGAATTTGCAGCTTACATATAAATAATCCATAGTCCAACACAGATCTAATTAAAACATTCTAAATTCTTTCCAAATATGTGCTTGTTTCCCCCCAGTCATTCCCTGACGAACATCTTAAAATATGAATTCCTTTTTTACATTTATTAATAATCTTCTGAATATGTATCCTTAATGAAAGGTTTACATCAAACCATATGCCGAGGTACCTTACTGTTAGGAATCCAGTTTGTGTGGGTTGTGTTTTTGTGTGTTCTCCCTCCACCACCAGGTTGTGCCTGGTTCTCGTTGGCCTTCTCACACACCTGCGGATGGTTGCCTCATTACCTGAGGACTCTTAAGCTGCTGACTGCCACTACCTCGACGCCAGAGTATTTGCCAGTTTTGGGTACTCTAGCCAAGCTGAGTTTTGCTGAGTCAAACTGAGTTTTTGTCAACCTGAGTCTTAACCTTGTTGTTTTTTGTCTTTGCCTCTTGGCAGGAAGTCATCCTGCAAACTGGATGTTTTGGACCTTCTCCCTCTGGAAGTCTGGATCGTCTGAGCTTCAAACTGAGCTGGGGATTCAAACTGGAGGTTTGGATCTACTTTTCCCCAAAGGATTGTTTGAGTTCACACTGAGCAGGGGATTCATCTCCCCAAGAAACGGTTAGAGTACCGTAGGAAATCTAAGTGGCAGTCAGTTCCTCCGTTCCTCAGGGAAACACCTAAACCTGGGTAAATCCTGTCCGCCCTCTAACGAGCAAGTCAATTACTGGAACAACCCACACTGGATTCAGAGAAAGACACCTTTTCTGGAAGTGAGTCCTCTTGCCTTTATTACCTTTTGTAAATCGAAGCTCAAATTTCCCACTGAGCCTGAACTAACCACGGGAACTTTCCCCTTCACTTTTCAGTCCCGGTTCGCCAGTGTTCAGAGCAGCAGTGGACCCATCTCTACCAATAAACCTGTTAAACCTTACACTGGTCTCTCTGTTTGGTTTACTATATGTGGGTCAGATCTTTGAATAAAATCATGGCACTTGCTTCAATTTATGTTCATATAATCTAAGATCTACTGTAGGATTAACCCTTTTTAT
Source organism: Cyprinodon variegatus (assembly GCF_000732505.1). NCBI lineage: Eukaryota > Metazoa > Chordata > Actinopteri > Cyprinodontiformes > Cyprinodontidae > Cyprinodon > Cyprinodon variegatus. The sequence continues at coordinate 900,586 of NW_015150773.1, forward strand.
TGAAAAACATTTTACTTGTGTCTTCTCAACAGACAAATTAACCCCCCAGTCATGTGACCATTTTTCAACTGTTTTAATTGCTGATTGCATTTTATTTGTTAAATGACTAATATTTCCTCCTCTCACCCATAATGCTTCACCATCTGCATATAATGCTTTACTGATTCTAAAATCTATATAATCAAAAATATTATTAATCATTATATAAAAAGCAGTGGACTATATACACTACCTTATGGGGTTCCATTTTTTATTGCATAAATATTTGAATAATTTACCCCAACTCTTACTTCTATTTCTTTATTCTTTATAAAATCCTTAATCCAATTAATCATTTTACCTTTTATTCCAATTTTATCCATGCTTATTAATAAACCCTCCTTCCTAATCATATTATACACCTTTTCAATATCAAAAAATGTAGCTAAAATAATTTCTTTATTTACCTGAGCCTTTCTTATTTCATTTTCTAAACAAACAAATGGACCTATTGTTGTCTGTGCACTCCTAAAACCGCTCTGATAAGGAGATAAAAGGCCTCTTTTTTCTATTTCATACATTAATCTCTTATCATTCTCTCCATTAATTTACATAAATTAAATGTCAGAGCTATGGGCCTATAACTTTTAACCTCTCTTTTATCATTTCCTGGCTTTACTATTGGTACTACAATTGAATGTTTCCAACTAGTGGGCTATTAACCTTGTTCCCATATCTCATTGTATAACTTTAAAACTATTCCTTTAGCAGCATCTGATAACTGTTCAATCATCTTATAACATATCCCATCTTTATCTGGAGATGTATTCTTAACTCCAATCAAAGCTGTATTCATTTCAAACAGTGTAAAATCTTCATCTAAAAGACATCCATCTCTCTCTTTCCTATTTAAAATTTCTCTATCATCTTCAATCATTTTCAATCTCCATGAAAATTCTTCATTGGATAAAATTTGAGAACTATGCACTTCCACAAAGGACCTAGCATACATTTCTGCTTTTTCCTGTTTTGTTATAGCTTTACGCTGATTATCTTTAATTATAGGTAAAGAAAAATCCCTTCTAATTCCTCCCATCTTTCCATCATTCCCCAGATCTCGTTTACTTTAACTTTTGTTCCAATTGTACTACAAAACCCCCTCCAATAATTCTTTTTAGATGATTTAACTATTCTCTTAAATTTAGACTGTGCTCTTTTGTATGTTATTAAATTCTCAAATTAATTATTTAATTTTAACCTTCTAAATGCTTTATTCCTAACTTTAATAACCTTTTTACATTCATTGTTACACCAAGGAATTTTTTTTTTCTTTTCCTTTAATCCACTAGATTTGCCAATGGCAATTTCTGCAGATTCACATATTATATTTGAAATCATTGAAATTATTTCTTCAATATCATCACTTAAATTTGGCATAATCTCCATAAGTTTGTCACTTGCTATCTTCTTATACATTGCCCAATTAGCTTCCCTCATTCTCCATTTTGGATACTAACTTTCTTCAACTACTTCTTTAAAATTTTGAAATTTAAACAGAATAGGATAATAATCACTTCCAAGGGGGTTCTCATTAATTAATTCCCATTGACTAATTTCTGCTATCTGATCTGACACTATAGTTAGATCAATTGCAGATTCTACTCCATGTCCTATATCAAATCTAGTACCTCTTCCATCATTTAGACAAGTTAAGTTATAATCATCCATAAATTCCTCTTATGTTTCCATTTTCATCATTCCTTTTACTTACCCATAAGGTATTATGAGCATTAAAATCTCCACATAAAATATTTTTAACATTTTCCTTCACATAAATACTATCAAGTATTTCTCCACTTATTTTTTACAAGGGTTATAAAAATGTAATATATTTAATTTGATTTGCTAATCCATACCTCAACCCCTATAACTTCTATTACTTCATTTATATTCAAAACTTTATAACTGTTAGGAATCCGTTTTATGTGGGTGGTGTTTGTTGTGTGTCTTTCTCTTCCTCCACCACCAGATGGTGCCCTCTTCTCGTTGGTCCTCTCGCACACCTGCAGCTGGTTGGTTCATCACTGAGGACTACTTAAGTGGTGGACTGTCAATATATTGACGCCAGAGTGTTTGCCAGTTTTGGGTACTCTAGCCAAACTGAGTCTAACTAAGTCTTTGTTTCGCTGAGCTCTGTGTTTTTCTCTTTGCTTTTCGGCAGAAAGCCATCCTGCAAGCTGGATGTTTTTGACCTTCCTCCCCTGGAAGGATTGTTTGAGTCTCACACTGAGCAGGGCATAAACCTCCACAAGTTCCGTTCAAGACCTCCTGGATTCCAAGTGGCAGTCCGCTTCATAGTGCCTCAGGAACCAACCAAATCAAAACCTCTCCGCCCTCCAATTAGTTCCTTCCTCTGGTTAACCCACACTAGACTGGATTTTGGAAAGAAAGTTTTCTCCACTGACGTGAGTCCCATTTTCTCCGTTTCTCCAAAGTAATCATTCAAAGTTCCCACGGACCCTGAACTAACCTCTGCTACTTGCCTTCCCACTTCCAGTTCCGGTTCACCGGTACCCTGAGTTTCCTGAATCCAACCCTGTTCATCTCCTCAATAAACCTGTTAAACTTTTACCCTGATTTCTCTGAGTGGTTTACTGCATGTGGGCCAGATCCCTTAAGAAAATCATGACAGAACACTCTGGCCAAACCGTTGAGCCAGCAGAAGCCATTCAGAGAGCCATCAACCAGCAACAAACAGCATTATCCAGACATGATAACACCTTGGTTGAACTGATCCAGCAGCAAACAGAATTAAATCGGCGTGTGACCGACTTAACTGAAGCTGTGCATTTTTCTCTCCAGGGTACGGGCCCAGCCGGTGAGCTAGCTCCGCCTCATGCAAAGCAGCTTTTCCTACTCCTTTTTCTGAGTGTCAACTGCCCAGTCCTCCCAGGTTCGATGGAAACCCGAAGAAGTGCTGAGGTTTTATTATGCAATGTGTCATCCAGTTCAACCATACCCCAAGTAAGTTCCCTTTCGACTCATGAGGAACTCACAGTTGTTGTCTTGTGGTTGCTCCTTGGTCCCTGTTTGTGGGGGTTGTTCGGATAAGGCTGTTTCTTGCTGGAGGGTGGACAGGCAGACTAGTAGGGGTCCAGAGGAGCAGCGGAGGTGACAGTCAATGAGCATTTATAAAAGGGACAGCAAACAGAAGCGGTGAATGTTTTCCTGAATCTCAGAGAGATGAATGGGTTCCTTCCACGGCTGGAAGGACCAGGCTCATCCAGTGGATCAGGAGATAATCCTGCCGAAAACCACAAAGGAGACAAAGGGTTAGATCAGGGGACTTAGAGAGACGAAAACCCAAAGTTAGACACAGCTAAGCTCTGAGATGCTAGAGTACCCAATACTGGCAAACACTGTGGCGTCAAGGTGGTGACAGTCCGCTGCTCAAATACCCCTCTGGTAATGACCCAACAAGCCGTAGGTGTGGGTGGAAAACCAAAAGAGGCCCTCCAGGTCAACAGGGGAAAGGGCACCATCTACTGAATGGATGGAGACACTAAAAAAGGAAACACAAAAACATTTCTCACAAACAGAACCCTAACATACTGGACTGTTGACTTTCATTTATGCCGGTTGTTAAAACTGCACTGATTCATTCAAAAGACAAGTCTTCCATCTGAAGGTATTTTTCTGCTGCTTTGATTATTATTTTAATTCGCTCTGTTCTACTATCTGTCTGAGCTGAACAATTTATTACTTCCACAAAAATGCAACAAATGTATTTTTCTCTACAAACATTGTACTTCCTAAGGTTCTCTGGTTCTGAATTTGCTCTGTTGTTTGAGATGGAGGTAGGGGCACAGAAATGCTTTTTTAACTGTATCGGCATAGGTAAATTTTTCTTTGACACATATATATTGTACCTTCACTGCTCTTTTATGAGCTTCACATCCTTTAAATGCAAAACTGTGTTCCTTACCACATCTCTTCCTCTGTCCCATTACTTTTCCTCTGTCCTTGCCATATTTGTGGCTTGATTGTTTTTCCCAACGTCTTGCATCTCATCAGTACTTGCACCTGATCTCTATGTCTGCATAACACCAATAGATTACCATATCTTAGCGTTTTGAATTTAAATACATCTCAACATGCTTATTAAAAGCTACTAAGCCAATATCTGTAAATAATCAATTTCTCATGTAATAATGAATAATATTCCTTTATAGATAAATTAGTTATTTATATTTATATTATTTTTCAAAGCATCAATATTTCAGTTTCTTTTATAATCCTGTGTTGCAGCCCCTCCTGAGTTAATCTGACAGTTTATAGATAAAGATATTGGTCGGATTATTGATCCATCAGTAGGATTTATATAATCAGATTAGATTATTTTATAATGGGCTGCAGCTCATGCAGAAAATATGAAATGATGATGTGACATGATAACCATTATTTCCATGTAACGACCCTCAAACTGTTCAGAAAATATCTGTACCAACCGAATCTACACCAACTGGTTCACTGATGAACTAAAACTTTACGTTGCTTAGTTTGCTCTATGGCGCCATCAGGTTGGCAGTAAATATAAAACAGGCGCAGTGATTATAATGAAATTAGTTTGGTATGAAGATTTTAACAGAATAACTGAATAAATAATGTTTGTGAAGCTAAAATATAAATTCTTAACATGGTCTGAATATCATTTCAATCAGTCTTTATGATACAAAGACTGGATGAAAAATAAAAGAGGAAAGAAACAGTGAAGAAGGTAATATAACAAACATACATATTGTTGATCTAACTGATGATTTGCTGACTGAATATGCCGCTAACGTTTAACTGCATGCAGACATACTGAATAGTACCACTATGTTATAACA
>NW_015150774.1:0-11439 GCF_000732505.1 Cyprinodon variegatus
AGATGACATGTGTTGTGAATTTGGCGCTATATAAATGAACTGAATTGAATAAAACTACAATTGTCCCATTTAGCAGTTTTCACAAACAAAGGTGAGTCCTTACTGCATTTTTGACAGGTATACTTTGTGCAGTGCACACAATGTTCAGTGCTGTGGTTCCTATCTTCCCAAAGTAAGAGTTGTAGTCTGAACTATATGAGGTTATCTATGGATTCTATCTATGGAGTGTAGTCATTGCTCATTTTATACTTATTCTAATAATAAAATAGAGGTGCAATTTGTCATTTAGGCTTTGGGAAATTCCTCAAAAAGTATTATTTTCGAATCCAACAAATGTGAAATGAATGACATGAAATGATATCCACATGAAATGAATTTGATAATTATCCACCTCTCCTTGATGACGCTTTTGAATATTTCTCTCTGATTATTTTGTAACTTGCAGATGGTCCCTAAGCATTTGCGATGCAGTGAGCTCTGCATAGGGCCCAATGTTATTCTCCCAATGCGATAGGAGACTCATTTTGAGGAAACTACATTTGGAGCTCACTGTCTGCCTTGCTTTGGTTGTGGAGAGGTGTCTGTTCTGTAGAATAAATCATCTGCCGATGAGTTATTAATCCGGAAAAGCAGAATCTGTGAATATATTGCAAACGTTACTGCAGTCTAAAAACGCTGTCTCGGCTGCAGTGGTGGAGAGATCGCTGGAGTTATATTTGGCCCCTAGTACATAGGGCAGATGTTTATTATTGTATAAATATTCCCTCTCTACAGCGTTCCAGCTCATGCAGCTATTTTCATTGTACAGCTCAGTTATGGTCTGATCGCTGCAAAAGTGGCACCAATGTCTGAAATCATTGCGGTGTTTACGACACTGATGAGTTAGACCTTGTTACATTACAAACGTGATTCCCCCGCCCCTCCTGTCAGGTAAAACCCTCTCCAACAGAGAGGCTTGAGCTAAAACTAAAACTCAAGGTGATGGAACGATTCTATAAAGACAACGCTAATGGGACATTTACATCTGAAAGGGGATTCATGAGTTGTGAAGTACTTTTGGGGGGACTGGAGACTGAAGAAAATTGTCATATCTCTGGGCTTTCTACTGCTAGGCAGATAAGTGAGGATCTCATTGACTCTGCATTCAAGCTGAGAAAACTTCAGATCGACACTCTCGGTTCAAGATCTGTCTGCTGATGGATCCATAAAATTAATACAGATTATTTTGTAATGACCTCAGAACCTTGCATCCAATATTCAAAGCAGACAGATCAGGATTATTTTCAAACAAGCTTTATTAATACAAATACAGCAAGCAGCTGGTCGTCAGCAGGGCAAATAACCGGTTCATATATATAAACTATATGCTAGCCGTAAGAAAGGATGCAGTGGACTAGCAAGTTTAAGAGCCACTACCCAGGATGGAACAACCAAGATCCATAAATACATCAAGGACAAGACTCCAACAGACAACGTGCTCAGTGAATGTCTCAGACAATGGGGAACAGAAGATGAGGTGATGGAGGTTCTGTCATCGGAGGATAAGCCCCTACACGGGATGTACCACCAAAACATAACTGAAGTGGCGAATATCAGGAAATCCTACCAAAGACTAGAAAGGGCTTGCCTGAAGAAAAGCACAGAGGCTGCACAGGAGCAGACCATGAGGACCAGAGCAACAGAGGCCCAGATCTACCACACCAGACGTACCCCAGATGCAGTCCAAAGAGGCCCCTGAGACAATCAAGCACGTAACTGCAGGGTGAAAGATGCTGACAGAAAGATCCTGTCAAAGTAAAGAATATTCCTAACGGTGGCAGAAAATGACCGTCCCAAGATCCTGTAGGACTTCCAAATGCAGACAGACAGAATGGTAATGGCGAACCAACCAGACATTGTGGTGGTGGACAAAACGCAAGCGACTGCAATACAGAAAGAAGGAACATGAGAAACTAGAGAAATACCAGGGGCTCAGAGAAGAGCTGGAGAAAACCTGGAAGGTCAAGCATCAGCCATGCCCGTCTTCATTGGAGCAATAGGGCAGTGAACCCCAAACTTGGGGAGTTTGGAGAGGCTCTGATGCCTTCAAAAAGTTATCCCTTGAGCACTGATGCCAACAGTCTGTCGATTCAAACAAAAATACGCCGCACAATGCTGAGGCATCCTTCTTCATTTCTGCTTGAACCAGCAAGTTAGGGTAGCAGGTCAACCTCCCCAAGGTGGTCCTGTAATTTCTGCACCACGACCCTCTAATGCAGGTTCTACGCTTATATGTATTATATGTATGTCTATTGTTAAAAACACTGATGTAGATGACCATTATTTAACCTAAGGTTTATTTGAGGCACTTCATGGTCAACTCTCAATTACTTCACTAGTTGCTTATAAAAATCAAGATGCAATGCAAATGAAGTCTTTGCAGTATCTTTTGAAGTCATTTAGTTCTCCTATTTTATAATAATATGCCTCACCCTGGGCAATGGTGTACCCAACCATACATCGCATACACATAAGGGCAACTTAGTTGCAAATTAACCTAACAGTGGATTGTGAAAGTAATCTGGAGTACCTGGAGAGAACTGAAGTATGCATGGGAGAGCATACAAATTTCATGCAGAAAGACCCTGGGCCCATAATTGAGGACAGGACCTTCTTGCTGCAGCATAACATTGCTACAAGCTGTGCCACTGTGCAGCCATTGGTGTGCCATCCAGTCAGGCAGAAAAACGTAACAGTAGCAAAGGTGAATAAGAGCTTCAGTTTTACTTTCATAAGGCGACGGACTCTATAAAAGGCAAGTACTTTATTGCAGCTAGAGTGTGTTCATTGCTCTATCCGACTGATCATGGACGAGCAACAGGGAAGACCAAATGAGGCCAACAGCTCTGGTAAGCTTTGGATAACTACACATTCATTCTATTCTCATGCTTCATATGCTTCAACCAAAAACTTCTTAACAAATAATCTTCCACTGGTAGCCTTCTTTAATTTTATTATGGATTTACCTCAGGCTTTATTGCCATCATTTTTGTTTCTGAGATATAGTTGGGAGTATTTTCACATTATCTTATATAACTGTTTTTAAATAAATGCTAAACTCTCACCCAAATCATTTCACATTTATTTAACTTAGTAATTTATTTTTGACATAATACAGCTGGTTATCCTTTATTTTTTCATTTAATAATTTTTCCCAGACATGACTGCAAACAGTCTGTCTGAAATGAGATAGGAAAAGAAAAGTTGCAAAGAACATGTAACTTTCTTTAAATGTGTAAATAATTTGCTTTGATAGACTTTTGGCAATTCTGTCCAACTAGACATAAATCAGAAAAAAAAGTTAATTAGATTGAAAGTTTGCTATTGTGTAATTCCACGCGACTGCTGAAAGGCCCTCAGACTGCAGCAGTGACATGCATAAAACAAAGGGACACTCAAAGTTAGGGTGTGGGGATGCATTTGTTCCAACAGTCAAATATAACATAACACAGCCAAAGACTACATTTTTTTCTAAAAAAACCATTTTGAATATTGTTGATAAAGCTTAAATTTTACTTTCATCAGTACTTGGAATCGATTAAAGGCATTTTTAATATAATGTTTGTGTTATGGTAGGAAAAGTAGGCCGTAACTATTGCAAGAAGCTTGTGGAGGGTAGACCAAGAGGTTTAATACCAATCGAAATGTTTAAAATGTGACTTTGGTCAATTCTACGGAAGTGTAGACCTAGATCAGCATCTGAAACTGAACTTATTTAAAAAGCTCCTCTAAAACAAGGTTGTGAAATTCAACTTCTTAAAAGCTGCAATAGAGTAACTTTAAGATGCAGTACTGTAACATAGATATCTGATTTTAAATGTATGTACAGCTATCCCAGTTACTTACAATTACTCCCTAAATGTCATTTATATCAAAACTTTATAACTTCTTCTTTTGAAAAACAGAAGCTCAAGTTCTATATTATTCTGAACAATGATATTAATTCAAATTGAATCCTTCCTCACAGGATCAAACTTTACAAAAAATGATGACCTCAGGATTGTGTTGGTGGGGAAGACTGGAACTGGGAAAAGTAGTTCTGGAAACACCATCCTGGGTCGAGAGTGCTTTAAGACAGACTGCAGCCCAGAATCAAGCACTATCAACTGCTCTGTTTGTGACAGTAATATAGATGGACGAGGGGTTGCTGTCATTGATACTCCAGATCTGTTTGACACCAGGTCTAACAAAGACCAAGAAGCTAAATTCATGGGTCAGTGCGTCTCTTTCGCTGCCCCTGGACCACATATCTTTCTGGTGGTTGTTAAATTGGGCAGATTCACAAAAGAGGAAAAACAAGCGGTGCAAATGATCCAAGAAATCTTTGGAAAGGCTGTAGACAGATACAGCATGGTTCTCTTTACCCACGGAGACAAGCTTAAAGGCACCATTGAGGATTTTATCTCTAAAAGTCAAGAATTACAGGAGCTAGTGTCCAGATGTAATGACCAATATCATGTTTTCAACAATAAGCTAAAAGATAATAAAGCTCAGGTCACTGAACTGCTCCAGAAGATTATGAAAATTGTTGAAAGGAATGGAGGAAGTTACTACACCAATAAAATGTTCGAAGAGGCTGAGAAAGCAACTGAAGTGGAGAAAAAAAGTATCCAGAAGGAAAAAGAAGAGAAAATACTTAAAGAGACAGATGAATTGGAGAGAAAAATTAAATCAATTATTGAAAAAGGGATGCAGGCGATGTCTGAGCAACTCTCGAAAGAGATCAGTGGGCTGATAAAGGATAAAATGGAAAAGGGAGAGGCAGAGAGAACGGAAAGAAACAGTGAGTCTGAGGCCATGTAAAATGATCACATGGAACAGCAAGAGAAATTAAAAGGGTACAGTCTAAGATTATGTTCATGTATGAAAGGGAGGCAAGGGAGAATGCTGCAAAATGCATCATGAAGAAATGTTTCTGTGAAATAATTTGAGATTAAAAGTTGAAACTGCAGTTTTTAAAGAAATCAGTTGGCTGCCAGAAAATTAAAAGCATAAAGGAAATTTGGAAGTTTCTAATTTTTTTTATTATCTCTTGATGTATTAATCTGTAAATAATATGATTAATAGTTATCATAACTACTGCAAATATGCTTTTCATGCTCTGCAATTGTAATCATGAAATAATATTATTTGATTTCTTTATTTTTTGATCACCATTTGAGAGCGTCATCTTTGTTGAGCTGACTGTAATATGACATGTAAACCTTTGTCAAACCAATAAACAGTTCTGTTTTGATGGAAAATGTATTCAGGTGACTTTATTATTATTTTTTATATCTGCTGATGATAATGTGGGCGGAGATTTACAACATAGATAGTTTAGATCTCTATGTCTGCTTAGAGATTTAGACTATTTAGTTGGCCTTCAAGGGGTTTAGCTCGTGTAGAGTATGATTTTTATTATTTTTTAACTCCAGCAATCTATTCCCAGAGCTAGCTGAAAGCCCAACAGCTTTGCTTTCACAAGCAGACCAGTATGACTGTTGTCATAAAATCTTATTTAGGGAGTAAAATCTAACACAACAGACACTGAGATGGAAAGGGAGGTCAGAAAGAAAGATGGGTTATGAACTGGTGTTTGTTTTTTTGTGTGAGAGTGAGTCTTCCTGTTTCCAGAAGAGATCTCTGCTGGAGAGTCCTGTCAGCTCTGGTTGCTACACACCTTGTGGCAATCTTCTCATCAAACTGACTGGTGTTTAAAAGGAGCTGCAGGATCATCACTCTTTGCCGGAGAGTTCCGTATTTGGATGTGCACGGCATGTGTTTCTAAGGCTACGTTCACACTGCAGCCTGAAGTGACCCAAATCTAATTTTTTTTTGCCCCCTGGATCTGTTCTTTTCATGGCTATCTGAACAACACAGATCCGATTTTTTCCAATCCGATCCAGACCACTTGGCTATGTGGTCCTGAATCCGATACGAATCTGGTTCAGGTCAGAGTCATCCAACCTGAATGCAATTAATACCCGACAAAGGTCACTATTCTGCGTCCTGCTACGCAGAAGCGTAGAGCAGTATTTATGTTTAACCAGCTTGAAAAGATTGAGTTTTTATGGTTGGAAAAGACCACTAGATGGGCGCGGGTACTACCATCCATGTTTACTTCCGTAAACATAGAGCATGCTTGCCTGTGACGTCATTGCATTCTCTACTGTGCATGCGGGACACTTGCGGTGTATTACTGCAGTTCACACAGGAGATCACATACAAGTCACATATATTTGGAAATGTGAACAGCAACGCAAAAAAAATCGGATTTCACAAAAAAATTCGGAATTGAGCATCAAGGCCTGCAGTGAGAACATAGCCTAAATCACTTGTGGAGAAGTATCCTTGCTCCTGAGTAGCGAGGAAACAGGAAGCGATTCTTGTAGGATGGAAGAAGGAAATAGTGAAAATGAAGAAGATGAGTAGAGTAAAAAAATGAGAAAAAGGTCAATTGAAAAAAGGTCAATTGAAGGGGAATCCATTACAGAACAATCTAGTGATGAACAATCTAGAAAATTCCATGAAAAAACTAAATGCTTACAAAGTCATATTAAAACTAGTTAATCAGTGTAAATCTTTTGCAGATCGGAATGCGGTTCAGTTAACAAAATCGATAAATAAACTTGCAGGAGAAGTCCAAAGTGCTAAAATCCTGCATAGTGGAGACCTGTCAATCAACTGTAGAGAGCGTTCAGCAAGGCAAAGCAATGTGCATTAACAGATTTAGGGGAAACTAGTTCAGTGCAGCTTGGTGGAGAACAAAAGGATTAGCAGGGGAGTCATTAGAGAAGTTTCTTTAAAAGTCCCCGATAAAGAGATTCTGGAAAATATAAGTGCTGGAAAAAGTAAAAGAGGTAAAACGGTTAAAAACAACAAGAAATGGAGAAAGGTGTGACAGTTTATCAGTAATGATGAAATTTGAAGAAAATTTCCCTGGTTATATGAGCTACAATGTCAAAATGTGCAATCCTCCGCCTCTGACCTGTTTTAAATGCCAAAAATTTGGTCATATAGCAGCAGTATGTAAGGGAAAACAACGATGGAAGGTGTGCTGGAGAGCAGGAACATGGAAAGTCTGGTAAAAAAAAAAGCTATAATTCGATTCAATTCAGTTTATTTATATAGCGCCAAATTCACAACACATGTCATCTCAAGGCACTTTACAGTTCAACCAGATCATACAGTCAAACTGATACAAAGTTTTCTATCTAAGGAAACCAGTTGATTGCATCGACTCATTGACTCTTCAGCAATCCCTCACTCTAAGCATGCTTGTAGCGACAGTGGAGAGGAAAAACTCCCTCTGAACAGGAAGAAACCTCCAGCAGAACCAGGCTCAGTGTGAGCGGCCATCTGCTGAGGCCCACTGGGGTTCAAGGAGACAGAAGCAGACATAGAAAAAGAAGCAGAGACACAAACAGCTGCTGTAAAAGGCGGCCCCATCCAGGAAACACACAGCCAGGCAGACGAGCTCCAAGGCAGCTCCCATGCCAGAGGATGAAGAGAGCACATCCTGTTAGTCACAGTCAGAGAAACAGGACTACACTGGAAAACAGGCCGATCTCCAGCATCTATAAACAAGGGTGTTGATGGAAGCAGCACAGCTGATGTTTCTCTCCAGGATGGAGTCACAGCCGAACAGGAACAGACGAGGTAAAGCTACTCTGAGGAAAAGCAGAGAGAGCAGAACGTTGGAGATTGAACTAACAGATTCTGCAGAATAGGAGAACAGAGAGAGAATGAAGCAAAATGATGAAAAGGGGTCCCTATGTCCTCCAGCAGTCTAAGCCTATAGCAGCAGAACTATAGAGATAGCTCAGGATAATCAAATGCTGTATCTGTGGTGGAGAACAGACTGCTGCATATCGCGAATGTGAAGTAAACAAAAGATTTGAAGAGATCAGAAAAGTGAAATTAGAGCTCGGAATAACTTTACTGATGCTGCAAAAAGAATTCCATCCCAGTCAGAAAGACCCAATCCAACAGTGGATGAATGACAAGGCAACACTGAAGATTCATTGATTGTAAAAAAAGAAAGATTTTGTTCTTCTCATGGTAGAAGTGATCAATTGTGGTGCAGTGAAAGCTGCAGAAAAGTATCTAAAAGTGAGAGATTTAAACTGTGAAATGGTTGAAAGTATGATATGAAAATGAGTAGGACCATCAGAAACTGGCAGAGTCACGATAACTTAAAGAAAAATTAGAAATTATGAGGACAAATTTCATTAAGTATTTATCATGTTGAGTTAAGATGAACCGGAACTGGAAGTGGAAGGGAAGATTCAGTGGTTAGTTCAGGGTCCGTGGGAACAATGATTTGGAGAAACCGAGAAAATGGGACTCACGTTAGTAGAGAAAACTTTCTTCCCAGAATCCAGTCGGTGTGGGTCTATCCAGAGGTAGGTGCTCATTGGAGGTGGACAGGTTTAGATTTGGTTAGATCCTGAGGAGCTATGGAGCGGACTGTCACTTGAAAATCCAGGAGGCCTTGAACAGAACTTGTGAAGGTTAATCCCAGTGTGCAGTGTGAGACTCAAAACAATCCATCCAGGGGAAGAAGGCTAAAAACATCCAGCTTGCAGGATGGCTTCCTGCCGAACGTCAAAGACAAAAACACAGTTAGGATCAGTGAAACAAAGACTCAGTTAGACTCAGTTAATCTCAGCTTGGCAAGAGAACCCAAGACTGGCAAACACTCTGGCATCGAGGTAGTGACAGTCCACCGCTTAAATAGTCCTCAGTGATGAGTCAACCAGCGGCAGGTGTGTGAAAGGACCAACAAGAACAGAGCACCAACTGGTAGTGGAGGGAGAGAAAAACACAACCCACACAAACTGGATTCCTAACAATTTGCCACACAACTTCAACATCAACTTTGTTAATTTTCCTCTCTTCTCCATAGACAAGCCTGAAAGCAGAATACTGGTGCATTCCTTCCATAGGACCTGAACAGTGGATTTTTTTTTTTTTTTTGTTGAACCTTGTCAATAAGTCTAATAAAGCAAAAACAAAACAGAACAGCAAAAATGGAAAACGTTCTATTAGGGATGGGAACCGAAAACCGCTTTCTGTTTAGAACTGGTTCTGTGTATTCCAATTCCATGGCACCGTTTGGCAGCTCTCTTAACGTTTCTTTTAGCGCTTTCCAGGCAGCACCAGAGCCTAGCGCTGGGCAGCACGACTTGCGACACGTTTTCTTTGTAAGTTACGTCACGTCTTTTATGTAAGTTACACACACAGCATTCAGTAAGCAAGTACGACGTGACCAGGCATAAGACTAGAAAAGCAAAACAAAAAAATGGCGTCCTATCGGGTAAAGTGATCGAAATTTGGGATGTAAAGTGGCAATAACATCCGCGGGAGGAAATGCATCCAAGATGCAGAAACACCTGTGTACACAGCATGGCATACATTTTAACGAATGCCGTGTTTTTGATGTTTCCGGACAGAAGCTAAAGTTATGACCAGCATGGAAGGAAACTCTGGTGGTTAGTAGCTAGTTTTATATCACTGGCTGAGCTGAATGTGGTTCCTTGTAAATCAGAAGCCATTTCTGGAAATAAAACAAGTTCCCTCCTCTCTTTGGGGTTATTAAACATGCTACAAAGTTGCTCCGCAGTTCAAGTAGTGAGAAAAAAGTGATGCTCGTTTATTTAAATTAGGGGGAGAGAGTTTATTTCCTGAAATCGTACAGTAATGCTTTTGAATAAATGGATGCCCTCTCTAATAGATTTAGATGACTGAGATAGGTGGGTAGTCGGAGAGGCTGGGAGCTCCCGTTCACTGCCTTCTGTTTTCGCCGAGGCAGACAGAAATAGAATGTCCCAGGCAAAGGTAGACGAATGTCACCGTGCATTTACCAAGTTCATTGTTTCACAGAATCGATAAGAGAATTGATAAGGAATCAAATCATTTTAAATAATTGATAAGGGAATCAGAATCATGAAAATCTTATCAATTCCCAACTCTAGCTTCCATGCAGTCACAGTCACACAATCCCTCCTGTACACCCATACAAAAAGCACTCAACAGAGATGTAGAGAGGGCAGACACTGAACATAATCTTACACTCCTCATACACATGTTATCCTCCCAGGACTGAGGGCCAATCCCTCTAGTGAGCAGACCCAGGACATCCCCAAACCCCCGGTGTGGAAAAGTGGCACACAAAAAAAATAAGTATAGGCAAACTCTTCCTGCCTCCTCCTTTCCACAGTTTTCAAGAACCCAGCCCAGCTAGACCTGGTCCTTTGGAGAACAGAGCCACCAGATCTGAACATAACCATTATTCCTGTGATAACATCTTTCTTTTGCATGGGACATTTCTGTTCTACCTAAAATTTCCTTACAACAAAGGACTTAGTAAGTGCCCACCTGCCACTGGCGCTGATCACATGGTCAAACTATGCACTATTGTGTGCTTCACACTGAACAAAAAGGGTTCAAATCTTGGATACAAACTGTGTTTTTTCCATATGTGTAAAGGTATGGAGAATATCAACGATATGCAAGAGGCATCTTTTAGGGAGCCAACATCGTGTATCTCTGAATCAGCACCATTTTGTATCCAGACTTATGCAGATTTCAGACACTTTTCCCTGCATTATAACCCCCAGATTCCACATACTCCGTCAGCGCTCCGCTCCGCCCCGCTAACGTACGTCGTGCGGAGTACCTGTCTTTCATTTTAATCAATGAGGGCTGTTCCACATCCACCCCTGTTCCTCCGCACCTCTCTGTCCACGTAAGTCTTCTCCGTCCGTCACCTTCAAAATATGGAGCCGAGCTATTTTTTGCTCTGCTCCGGTCCGGCCAGGTCAAGATCCGCTATTGCAATTGCAACAAACAGGAAAAAGAACATTGAGAAGATCCAGTTTGACTAATTAAAATACAGTAACAACAGATCTGTAACTAGAAATTCTAGCATAATTCTTATATATTCCAAAAAAACACAGTTTATTTAAATGATTGGATGCAAACTATTGGTTATTCACCAACCAGGAAACAGATTTCTCATCTCCAACAAAATATTTATTTTCTACCGAGGGACTTAAAGTTTAATCCAATCCAGTCAAAAGAAACTTCTTATTGCAGGAATGAATGAAGAGATGCTGAGTTTGGGAGTAGAGAACAAACATAGCTCATTCAAAAAAACCAGTTTTGAATTATCCTAGTTATCCCTGTTACAAAAATCTACAACAAAAAAAATATATATATATATTTGGGCAGAAACATATGCTGGATGAAGATGGGATTTTTTTCTAATGCGTCAGATTAAATTAAGCGTTCACAGGGTTCATACAGGAATGAGTGACTCTAATTTAATGTAATTTAATGCTATTAGAAATAATTTTAATGCCATCAACAAGAACCATGTACACAAGTTATTAGTGTACATGAAATATGAAGGAG
>NW_015150774.1:12705-21154 GCF_000732505.1 Cyprinodon variegatus
TATATATATATATATATATATATATATATATATATATATATCAGCTCTTTGCTTGGTCTTCCCCCCTTTTTCCTCCAAGCCTCTACCTGGGAGCTAGAGGGATCTGCACAAGATCTTTGCTGTCCCTAGAACTGCACACTTCTGGACCGAGATGTCTGATGCATTTCCAGGGATCTGCTGTAACCACCCTTCAAATTTGGGGGTCACTGCCCTGAGTGCCCAGGTTTTCTCCAGCTCTTCTCTGAGCTCCTGGTATTTCTTTAGTTTTTCATGTTCTTTTTTCCTTATGTTGCAGTTGCTTGGTATTGCTATATCAACCATGACAGGTTTTCTAATCTTTATTGTAAAGCTGATTCTTCTAGGGATATTTAAAACTGTCCTACAAAAGTACCTAGTTCATATGCCAAAGCAGTTACATTTTTTTTTTATCAATAAAACCAGCTGGCACATCCAGCATCCAGCAGACTGAGATGCTATAAGTGCTGAAACAAATTAAAACAGTTTTGAATGCATTCCCTTGTCATATTTATTATCACTATATTTAATGTAGCATGGCAAGCAAAAACTGGGCTCGGTTTCTCCATATTATTTAACGAAATTCGGTGGGGAAGACAGTTGTGTCTCATATATTGTCACATCTTTGTTGTGGTTTAGAGGACCCAAATGCAGAGGCAGAGAGGCTGGGGTGATTTCTTGTAGTTTAACGATGAAAGCAGTTAACAAAGTCAGGAATCCAAAAATCCAACTAAAAATATAACACAGACCAGAATCATGGAGACATCAAGGGAAAACACCCACAAGGAGCCAGTGAGAGACAAGATGAGAAGATTACAGTAACGACAGGACCAGCAACAACAAGGTGTGACTGCAGAGGGAGGGTATATGTAGCTGACTGAGACAAAGGCAAGGCTAACGAGCTGACAAGGAGCAGGTGTGAGGAGACAACGAGGGAGCCAAGGGGAAAGGAACACACACGAGGGCAACAGAGGACAACAACAGAAAACCTGAGAACTAACATAAATCTAGAAACTACAACAAAATAGGAATTAAACCAATAAAACTAGGAAACATAGAGCAAAGTAGAGGATAACAGAACCAGAACCATGACATATACTCATTGTTGGTTTCAGGGTGAAAAATGAATGAAACCATTTAATGTTCTTATTGATTTACAGTATATGTTGGATTTTATTTTAAGCGATACAGAGATTTTATTGTAAGCTGTGAATGCAGGAGCAGTGCGCACATTGCCCAAGCAGAGCTTTAAGGGAAAATTGGCGCTCACAGTTAGTCATTAGATGCAGTTTATAACCAGATCAGCCATTGTCTCGGGGCACCCGGGCAGCTTGGGGCAATAGGAAATTGCTTGTTTTGCTTGCTTTGTTGCAAGAGGCTTGGGGTTGAGAAGAGTTTATCAGAGTTGAGTGCACGTGTGGGATTTTGAAATGTTGAATACATGTTTCACTGCATGCTTGGATTGGTTCTTGTGCTGTCAATCTAAAGGCACAAAATAAATAGTAGCATGGCTTTTTGTGTGGTGCGAAACACAGAACAAACCCCTCATGCCATCCATCAATACTAAAAAAAGGTAATAAACTACCTTATGTCAAAAATGATCAATGACTTATGACCTTATGACCTCGCCCCTCCCCCTTTGGCCCATTCCCCATCCTTCCAGGCCTCCCTGACTTTATGACTTAATTACTTTATGACTTCTGGAACCTTTCCATCTTTCTACACCATTTGATGCAACCTGCAGGTTGTTAGGAATCCATTTTGTGTTTTGTCTTTCGTTGGGCCTCCTTGCACACCTGCAGCTCGTGGGTCATCACCAGAGGAGGATTTGAGCAGCGGGCTGTCACTACGTCAACGCCAGAGTGTTTGCCAGTATTGGGTACTCTAGCCAAACTGAGATTAGCTGAGTCTAACCTTTAACTTTGTCTTTCTGAGTCTAACCTTGCTTTGTTCTCCGGCAGGAAGCCTTCCTGATCCACTGGATAAGCCTGGACCTTCTACCCCCCTGGAAGGATAAACTGAGTCACACCAAGCAAGGGGAAACCTCCACATCATCCGTTCAAGTCCTCTTCAGGAAAACCCATTGTCAATCCGCTCCATTACTCCTCTGGACCCAACGTTAGTCTGCACACTGCCCTCCAATGAGTTATTTTATGTCTGGATAAGCCCCCCCAAACTAGATCCAAAGATTAACCAACAGTTCCCCAAACGTGAGTGCCTCTCATGCAAATTACAAGCCTCAATCATTTTTCTTGTCATTGTGATCTCTCCTTCATAGTTATTTTAACAATACATAGACCAGTCCGATGAGGTTGAACAGTATTACCCAGCTGTATATCTCTCAGTCTGTGTTTTTGTAAACCACAATAAACCTGTTAACTTTTTCCCGTGGCTTCTGAGTGTGTTTCTGCATGTGGGTCAGATCCTTAAAGCCCATCATGACACAGGTGTTTGACTCCCACCTTACCCACTCCTAAGTCTATGCCTTCTTGCATCTGAGGGTGACAACTGTTTGATTCTAACACTCATTTCCCTCAAATTAGGCACTAATATGTGTTTAAACTATTCCATACCTATTTTCCACCACCAAATCTTATTCTATTTCAAATACAGACATATTTTCATCAAGAATCTTTTTAATTTTCTAATTGAATTTAGTGTCATCAATAGAGCTTTAAAATATGTTAAGACCAATCTTTAATTCAACATTAAAAGCCTGTGCATCAAGATTTTATAAATCACGCTATGCCTGCTCTGCAGACCTAGAACCAGAACTAAACATGGAGAAGCAGCATTTAGTTCCTATGCTCCACTTATCTGGAACAAACATCCAGAAAACTGTTAAAGTGCGGAAAGCCTGAGTTCCTTTAAATCAAGACTAAAAACACATTTGTTTAGGATTGCCTTCTACTGTTCTAGTTAAAAAGTTCAACTAAAACATATTTTCTTTAGTCCAACTATTTTTGTTTCTGCATTTTTTATTTTATTTCATTTTTTATATTTTTTTTCCTACTTGCTTTGATTCTGTTTTATCTTCCTGTATTTAAATCATGTAAAGCACTTTGCATTGCCTTTGTACTGAATTGTGCTTTACTAATAAATTTGCCTTGCCTTGCCTTGCCTGAATTGCTAGTAAGTTTCCATTCTTAAATCAAGCTTTAAATGAGTTATTAGACCTCTATAACTTTCCTATCCACAAAACTTGCTTTAATTTAAAATACAGATATCCTTTCATCAAGTGTCTTTGTATTTTTCTAAATGAATTTACTGTCACAATTTAAGCTATTCTTTTACCTGCCCCCAGAAACCTTCCTAAATACCTCACGCAGCAAGAATCAGTCAGACACAGTTAAAAACAGAAACACTCACAATATTTGTTATCACAAACATATCCCAACTTGCTAGTAGGTTTTGTTTCTTAAATTAGGTTTTCAAATGTGTTTATACTACTCTATACCTTTTCCATCCACAAAGCTTGCTTTAATTTAAATTCAGAGAACCTTTCATCAAGCTTATTTGTATTTTTTTCAATGAATTTACTGTGACCTTCAAACTAGGATACAAGCATTACTATTCAACCTATTACACCCATAGTCTATTCTGTTAGATATGCAAACAAATGGAAAGCTCTCCCTATTCATTATGAATAAAACTTGACTAGATCCATAGCAGATAGAAGCTTTTTTTTTCTCTACCTTCTTGGTTTTCAGAGTGAGAGGACCACAATCTGTTTAATCACAACACAGAAGATCAATGTTTTACCATGGAGGAGATCCTCTAAGATGCGTCTTCTCTGGTGAAATGTAAGACATCTGCATGGTGTTGACCACGTCTACCTTCACAGGAGGTCCTTTGGTCAGGGTTACATTTCCTTCTTTGCTGTTCAGTTAGGTGGTGGAAGGATGGAGGTGTGATGTGTTTGGTAGCTGGGGATTCCAACTGGTGTAGCTGAGAGATCTTTCTTTTTCGAGAATGTTTCATCTAATAGCATCGTACAAACACTTTGTTGAGTGAATTTGACTAATTATCAAAATGCCCACCTAAGAATGCTGAGATCTAAATCAACACTTAGATTTCACACATGCATTCGAGGAAAAGTCTATACTGTGGGGTGAAGGGTTTCTTGTTCAACACAATAATCATTAAAAAAATCATTATCAATCATGAAACGGAAAACAGTTGTCTGAAATGTTTATCTGAACAAATTTCTGTCATTTGATGAGGTGTTTCTGTTGGGAAGACTCAATGTTCGTGTGTAAGAAGTCTTTTTAATGCAAGAGTGGGCAGGACCTAGTCAGAGCTACACTGGGAGCTGTACGCAGCTGTCTCGTGTGGTTCTCCTCTGCAGAGTAAAATAAAACCTTTTCTTCCTTACTCTCAGTGCTCATTTTTACTCCACAACTGAAAACATGTTCCTCTTAGTTTGTGTAAATTGTTTTATTTCAGCAACTAAATGAAATAAACATTTATCCTACGACTGCTTGGCAGAGCGGATAGAACTGAATCTTACAGAGAGAGAAAGAAAGTCAAGAGATAAAATGACTTTCCTCCATCAAAGCATTGGTCCTTCCTTGTGTTAGGTTTCTGTTTCTGTGATGTTTTTCTTATGATGACCAGTTTTGCTTTGCTCTTTGTTTTATAGTTTTTTATGGTTTACTTCTTAGTTTATTGTGTTCTTTTGGTTTTTCTTAGTTACTGTCTCAGTCTTGGTTCTTTTATGTTTTCGCTTGAGTGTTTAGTTTTACTTTGCTCCTTGTTTTATAGTCTTTGTGGTGTATTTATTATTTTGTTGTGTTTTCTAGTTATTTCCAGTCTTACAGGTTTTTCATTTGTTGCCCTCTGCTACCCTGTTCTTCTTTCTCCCTAGCTCCTGTTTTGTTTCTGCTCTGTGCTCACCTGTTTCTAATCTTCTCATTAGCCCTCTCTTTGTCTCAGTCTCCTTTAAAAGCCCTCTCTCTCTTCAGTTCCTCTTTATGGGGTCCTGGTCAAACTTCGTCTAACAGCCTCCAACTTCGTCTTTCTGAGCCTTCTTCCTTTTAGTAGTGATTCCCTTGATGTCTCCATGCGTTTTGGTTTGTTTTTAGTTATTTTCATGTTTTGAATTTTGAATTTTTGGACTCCTGGTTACTTGTTTGTTTGGACTTTGTTTTATAATATTAGGATTTTTGGATTACCTGTCTCTGATTCAGTCTACTCAACATTAAATCCACATTTAATTCACCTCTGCCTTCCTGCCTCTGCTTTTGGGTCAACAATCCACAAACAAATCTTGAAACCTTGTTTTTATTTATAACAATTTAACCAAGCTCTGAAGCAAAGGTCCTACCCAGGGGCGGATCTAGAAAGATATATTTATGGGGTGGCGAGAGGGGGGCAGGAATTTTTTAGGGGTGGCAACATATGGCATTTGTTTACACTGAATTTAATCACAGTTATCACAGTTTGGTGAGAATAGTATGTACAGTAAGTGTTTCATGTGAAACAGTTCATATTACAACTACATCGTACAATGAGATCTCACTTATTTGGAGATAGAAGAATGATAACACTACTTCTAGAGGGGCCTTATGACAGGATAGTTATTAAGGTAAGACACAGGTGCTGAGTCGCAGATGTGTGAGATTGACTGTCAGAGAGGCAGCTTTGCAGCATTTGCACAAGAAGAAACTATAGAAAGAAAAAGTTACTGATCAGAGATCTATGGACTGAGCTGCACTAAAGTGAGCAGAACTACACAGTAGAAATAAATGGGTCAAGGCACCCAAACAAGGTACCAGACATGAATTGTTTACTCTGAACACACATTTACTCCATTTATTCCTCAGTAACTTGACATACAGCAGTTAAGGCAACATAAAAGGGACATTTCATGCATGTAGATATGCTGTAGATAGAGCTGCTGTATCAACAAATCTACAAAAAAGGCAGGTACTGGATGTTACATCAAAATCTCCACCAATCTGAAAAGAAGCAACATAAAAACACATTTTGCTTCCTGTCTGAAAAAGTACAAAACATTTTGTGAGTAGGTTCATACAGGTCATTTCTGGATATTTTCATACTGTATATACAAAAAAGAAATAACGACACTGCTTTATATTAAGCAGGATTTACACCAGTATCACATTTTTAACTTTACTTTTAAAACTTTTGGTTTTATTAAAGGAAATATCAGATTTTTTCAGGTGCAAAACAAAATGTAGCAGCTTTGTAAAGGCTCACCAGAGAGCGTAAAATAAAGTTAACATGACTATAACAGCTGAATACTGCGATTTCCATGTTGCTCAGCAAAACGCTTCACAAATTTATTTAGATCCAATGCCTTTGTGCGTTTTGATTCAATGATGAGTACAGCCAAACTTGATAATCTCTTTTCTGTCATAGTTGACCACAAATATGTCTTTATGAGCCTGAGACGTCAGGCCTAACTAAAATCATAGTTAGAGAAATAACGTTGTGCAACCTGATTTTTATCATCTCATAATCGGCACTGCAGCTATGCTAGCAACATTGTGCTTTCATTATGATTTTATTTCTCGATAGATAGTTAATCAGTTTTTACCTGTTTCATCCCGTGTCTCCTCTCCCCATCACCCCTGGCTCCCTCGCTTTGCTCCATTCGGTTTTCAAAACTAATCAGTCTCAGGCGCTCTCGCGTCATCTCGTGCTGCATTCACTGCAGTCCGACATTAGAAATTAGCGGTCGTAATTCTCAAATGATCCATAATTAACAAGCCTCGCCACCCCTACCGCCAACTGGGGTGGCAGCAGGGGTGGCAAGGCTGTCATTTAGGGTGGTGTGATTTGTGGTTTTTCCTTGAATGTTAGTAAGGTTAAATATTAAAGTGTGCCGGTTTTTCTTATTTTGAATAATGGTGATTGTTTGGAGGCTTTGTTCCATTCTTTATGCTGAAATGTAGGGAAAGGAGGGAGGTTTGAAAAGGAGTTTCCTCCTTAGGTTAGATAAGGGGGAAACATAGATAAACAGGTCCTTATTGGGTTTAAGATCCTCACGTTCTGTCTCTGGTGTGAACGGAAAACAGTTGTCTGAAATGTTTATCTGAACGTATATTTATGTCTTTTCATGAAGTGTTTCTCTTGGGAAAGTTCAATGTTCATGTGTGTGTATGCTGTGGATTCTTTTTAAATGTAGGGGTGTGTTTCTGAATGTTTCAGAATCACACTGGGAACTATATTTGGCTGTTCTGTGTCATTCTCCTCTGCAGAGAGAAATAAATCCTTTTCTTCCTTACTCTCACTGCTTATTTTTACTCCACAGTGGCATTTGCCGCCCTATGCCCTAGGCCCCAATAGATCCGCCTATGGTCCTACCAAATACTGAAACAAGACCACCAAAATTAAAGCAAACAAAATAATTAGATGTTAATCACTGACTGAGAATAAATCAGTAGTAAGTCCTTATTTTGGGACATTAGGGATAATGGTTAGATTGCAGTGCAGATGGTATTTTGACAAAACACTTGCATATGGTTTTGTGATTGAGTAACTCAAGATGACCGTAGCCTTGTTCTTTACAAAGCATTAAAAACAGCCACATTACCAGGAAACTAACTGTTCACATTATAGCTCAGTGTTTCTGGTCCAACCAAAGGCTTTTAGTGAAAGAGCTGATTTTCCTGCCCTGGCCGAATAGCCCAGATTCAGGACCAGTAGGTTTAAGGTGAGGCCAGTTTATTTCTATAGCACATTTTCAGTAAGAAGAAAAAGTTAAGTTTTGTACATCAACAAACTGTCAACATCCAGTGAGCATCTACAGCTGGGGGGTGGGGGAGTGGGGGGGGGATTAAGTGCACCAGCACACACTACAGACTTAAGCTTCTGCTCTGAAATACTGAAATATACATGTTTATGAAAGGACTTAATAAAAACAAACTTGATGGTTACATTGTAAAAACAAAAAAATCCCCAAAAAACAAGAACTAATTTCGTTAAATACATTATAGTCACATGATTAAACAGGTTAGTTACACACAGAAATGATCAATGAAAGCATAGATGTTTAAGACTATGCAGAGATTGGTTTGAATCTTTTTGCTTTCATGATATGGAGTTTCTTCTAAAAAAGATAGACAAGGAAAATGAAAGTAGCAGGAATGAAACAACAAATGTTGATGACTAAAAAAATAAAGGTGGAAGAAGATGAAAAAGAAAAAGTGCAACACTTTCCATAATGATAGATCAAATGTTTTCTAGTTGCTCGTACCCGTACTCGTCGTCTCCCGCTTTATCCGGAACCGGGTCGCGGGGGCAGCAGACTAAGCAGAGACTCCCAGACTTCCCTCTCCGCAGACACCTCCTCCAGCTCCGTTGGGGGAAGCCCTAGGCGCTCCCTGGCCCGCGGAGAGACGTAGTCTCTCCAGCGTGTCCCGGGTCGTCCCCTGGGCCTCCTCCCAGTGGGACGTGCCTGGAACAC
>NW_015150774.1:24815-29035 GCF_000732505.1 Cyprinodon variegatus
CAACCATTTTTTACATAAGGTGATTTATTACCCTTTTTTAATACTCATCATAAATTAAATATATTTTCACAAGTCTGCACTAATTTGGAATTACAAGTTTTGTCACAGACACATTTTTACTAGTTGTAGGACTATTTTTGGTTTCTGGTTGTCTGGTTCCAAACTGAGGCAACTCAAATCATTTGTATACTGTATATATGCCTGTCAATATGCATGCCTGCAATTAAATTAAAGTGAATGACACTTATTATTAAAATATTTATATTTTATTTTTCAAAAGGAAGCAAATCAGGTCAAACATTAACCATCAAAATGTTATGTTAAAATTGTGGCTGAATATTTTAGACCAGTGATTTTCAACCTTTTTTCAGCTGGGGAACATTTTTTTTCATTTAAAAAATCCTTGGGTACACCACCAACAAATATGAAACTCTATCAAAGAACTTATTTGGATATAGTTAATAATATATTTTCTAAATGTATTCATACTCAGTTTAAAATCCGGGCCTGTTTTGATTAACACAAAATGGATATCCTGGCAAGGATGACACACATAAGGCTCACTCTAATGTTTCTGTATGTGGTTAGTTCTGCCTAAACCTGACATGTTTTCTGCCCCCCAGACTTCTGCTCTGCTTTTTGCTGTCCTGTGTTTTTTGGGACTATTAGCTGGATTCCACCTGTTGCCGACCTTAGATGTGTCTTTTGGCCATGCGCGGATATGCCCTTCTTGATCCCTTGGTTCCGCTGCATGTTCTGGCTGCTATTGGTGGCTGCTCGTTTTCTCTTCTGGATTGCTGGTACCAGCTCAGTTTCAAGATACAGAGTTCCGCTACCCAGCTCTTCACCCCTTCTTCTGTGCTAGGACTGAACTTTGGCAGGTTGGTGACTTTCATGCTCATTGTCGTTCCCCTTTGAGTTCTCAGGTCACTGACCTGAGTCTCTGTCCCTGCAGTGTTTCCAGTGAGCCTGCCTCAGCTGATGAGCAGCCTAGTGCAGTTTTCAAAAAACGCCAGTTAATTTACCATCGTTGTCTTATTTTGGGGTGATCCAGAACAATGTCAAGCCTTTTTGACCCTATGTGAAATCCAATTTGACCTGCATCCCTCCACATATCCTTCAGGTCATGCTAACGTTGCTTATGTGATCATGCTGTTAGCAGGCAAAACAAAATTGAATGTCGGGGTGGCAAAATAATTCCATTCTATGTAGGTTTTATGAAAGTTTTTCTAAGGAATTAATCTGAGATGGACAGTCCAGTTCTCTCCAGCAGAGAAGATTCAAGAGGAATCCTGGCTCTGAGACAGGGGAGTGGGTCTTTGTGGGAGTACATAATTAATTTCCACCTGCTTGCTGTCGAAAGCCCCTGGAATGAGCAAGCTCTCATGGATGTCTTCATCACTGGACTCAGCGAGAAGATCAGAGATGAGCTTTCCACCCAGGATTATCCTTGTTCCCTTAAATAGCTGGAGGATTTAGCGACCTGGATCAACCTTTAACTTCAGGAGCGACACAGAGAGCGGGGACCTGCTGATCATCGCTTCACCTCCTCTTCTCCTTCAGTGGCTCACATGACTGCTTCAGAACCTCCTCGGTCTTCTGCTTTGGAACCGATGCAGCTAGGACGCTTATTTCTTGCTAAGGAGGAAAGGGATCACCGCTTCAAGCCAGGGATCTGTCTCAACTGCGGGGGAGAGGGACATCTGGTGAGAGGACATGGTCAGTAGGGGGGGTCCTGCTGGGCCAAGCTAGATTACGAAAATTGTTAAAAGGAATAGAGGAAGTTACTACACCAATGCAATGTTCCGAGAGGCTGAGAGGGCAATTGAAGTGGAGAAACAATGTATCCAGAAGGAAAAAGGCGAGGTGATAGAAAATAAATTACGTTTTTTAGAATTAGAGCACAACATGAAAGAGCTACGCATGTCTATGAAAAAGATGGATCGGAAACACGTCAGATCTGTCCGGGTACGTCTGCTTAAGAACCAACTGTGGGATAGAGAGCAGCTACAGATATTCCTGGGTTTCTCCATCTTTTACCACAGGTTTATCAGGAACTGAAGTCAGTTGGCCATGCCCCTTCTTGCTCTCACCTCCTCCAAAGATAGGTTCTGTTGGTCTGATCAGGCCGATCAGGCTTTCCAAAGGCTTAAGTCTTTGTTCACCTCTGTACCCATCTCTGATTCCTGAGAGACATTTAAATTGTGGAATTGGATGCTTTCAGTAAAGGGGTAAGGCGGTTCTTAGCCAAGAGGCTAAGGTTGGACAGATTCATCCCTATACTTTTTTTTCAATAAAATCCCAGTGCATTTTATATCTAAGGTTTCAGCCATGAAACAGAACTAAGACGTTGGGGACAGAGAGCTGCTGGAAGTAAAGCTAGCTTTATAGCGGAGGTCTTCAACAGGAGGTCCGTGACTGCTAGGGGGTCCATGGAGGTACTGAATGGGGATCGTGCAAGTTTTGGTTGATTAGACTTTTTTTTATATTCCACCCTGCAGTTTTTTCCACTAACTGAAATGTCTTTAAATCCACATGAACATGAATCCAACAGACTGTAGTAAACAGATAAATGGAGGCAGAAGATGTCTTTCAGTCATCAATGCTCACATTCAGAGACACACAGGGGCTCTTTCAAGCTGGACACCGTTTCAAACACAACACCTGTCCCATCAACCGGAAATCAGAATATGAAATAGTTTATTAATCCCAGGGCAAAACTACTTTTGGTATATGACTCCATATGTAATAGAGTGACTAGAGGACCAGTTTGATAGAACACAATTTCATTTCGCTCCATCTCGCCATCAGTTTGGGGGTTATTGGCCAGGAAAAACATTGAAGACCCCCACTTTAGAGAAATAGAAACACTGGAGGGTTCCAAGATTCCTTTTCTGGTTAAGACTGACTATAAAGACATGGAATATCTCAAGTCTGATAAAAGACTCAATCCCAGAAGGGCGAGGTGGGCCCTTTTTTTGGCCACTTTAACTTTTCTCTGTCTTACAGGCCTTGGACCTGAAATGTTCAACCCAGTTTTTGATGCCAGAATCAGTAAGTGTTCTATTATTGTGGCTGACATGGAGAGGGAGGTCAGGAAGGCTTTTCTTAACCAACCCTCTCCTAGTGAGTACCCCAATGATTGTTTGTCTCCAATGGTCTCGGGAAGAACATTTTGGATTTCTGCCATGGTTCTTGGTTGTTTTGTCACCCTAGTGTTTCGAAAACCATGAGTTTTGTTCAAGCTCAGTTTTAGTGGCCTTCTCTGTTTGTAGATGTGGTTTGTGTCAGCCGGACTTATGTTTAACCAGTATAAGACATCCAAAAAGCCTCCATTTGGTTTTCTCTGAAGTCTGCCTATCCCATCTCGGCCCTGGTCTCCTATAGCCATGGACTTTATTCCCAGGTTACCTGGTTCTGAATGTAACGCTGCCATCCTCATAGTTATTGACAGGTTCTTCAAAATGGTCCACTTGGTCCCGCTGCCCAAACTCCCCTCTGCCAAATAGATGGGGGGGTTCTTATTCAAAAGGTTTTTCGTCTCCATGGCCTCCTCACAGGCAACATTTACAACAGGGGTGCCCAGGTTGTCTCGCAATTGTGGAAGGAGTTCTGCTCCTTGTTGGGGATCTATGTCAGCCTGTAGTCAGGCTTTCACCTCCAAATGGATGGTCGGACAGAGAGAGCCAACCAGAAAATACAGACCAAGATCAGGATCCTTTGTGAGGCTGATCCCACTAATTGTGATGATCAACTGCAATGACCAAATGTAAAAGATGTGGTGCAAAAGGCATTGATATGGGAATTCAGAGAATTAATATAAATAGCGCAAATATGCAGTATTTTTGGTTAGGTGTTATCAGTGTGATGCAGAGTTTGTGCCATTATTTAGAGGTTTCTCAACAGTTCAGCAGTCTGATGGCAGTGGGGAAGAAACTGTTGCAGAATCTGCTGAATCTGCATTGAATGCTGCAAAGCATCTTCCCAGAGGGCAGCAGGGAGAACAGTCCATGGGAAATGCAGCTGCTGCTGACTTCCTAAATGAACTAATGAACTTCTTTGGAAGGTTTGAGGCATTAAACAGCACTCCAGCAATGAAAGCCATTCCAAACCAGGGAGAGGAGTATTTCCTAGATGGGGCCGCCTTTTACAGTTGCTTTTTGAATCTCTGCTTCTGTCTCCTTGAACCCCAGTGGGCCTCAGCAGATGGCCGCTCACAC
>NW_015150774.1:31259-33716 GCF_000732505.1 Cyprinodon variegatus
GAACTGTGAAATACTTTGAGATTAAAAAATGAAACTGCAGTTTTTTAGAGAAAATCAGTTAGCTGCTAGATAATTAAAAGCATAAAGAAAATTTGGAAGTTCCTCAATTTTTAAATGATCTCTTGATGTATTAATGCCTGTAATATAATTAATAGTAATCATATAACTACTGCATATGTGCTTTTCATGCTCTGTAATTGTAAATATTTAATTATATTATTTGAATTCTTTATTTTTTGATCATTATTTAAGAGCGTCACCTTTGTTGAGCTGACTGTAATGTGACATGTAAACCTCGGTCAAACCAATAAATATTTCTGTTTTAATCGCAAAATTATTCAGGTGATTTTATTTTTATTAAACATCTACTGATGATAATGCAGAAGTAAGGAGACTTACAACATAGGTTATTAAGATTTAGTTGTTGTGTCTGAATATGCAACATATGGGTTTTAGGGAATGGCTTCCAAGAAAAGGGGACTTGTTATTTCCAGAGTCTGACCTTTGCTACATCGGAATGGATAAAATCAGCTACTCATGTTTACAGGTTGAAACAATGTAAATAGTTCAATCTATTCCAGTCACAAGTCACAGGATGAAGGAGGTGGCCTGGAAAAAGGAGATATGAAAAAAGCTCATTGGCCTTGAATGTTCATGTGATTAGGGAAAGGTATAAAACACAGTGAGGAAAATTCTGAGGAGAGTCAACCCAAGGAAGGCCCCAGGGCCTGATAACATACCTGGGNGTTCATGTGATTAGGGAAAGGTATAAAACACAGTGAGGAAAATTCTGAGGAGAGTCAACCCAAGGAAGGCCCCAGGGCCTGATAACATACCTGGGAAGGTGTATAAGGAGTGTGCAGATCAGCTGGCTGGTGTCCTCACAGACATTTTTAACACCTGGATGGACCAATCCATAGTGCCAGCATGCTTCCAGTCTGCCTCCATTATTCCAGTCCCAAAGAAGCCGACTGATGGCAGTGGGGAAGAAGCTGTTGCAAAATCTGTTGGACCTGCGTCAAATGCTGCAGTGCTTCTTCCCAGAGGGCAGCAGGGAGAACAGTCCATGGGAAATGCAGCTGCTGCTGACTTCCTAAATGAACTAATCAACTTTTTTGAAAGGTTTGAGACACTAAACAGCACTCCAGCAATGAAAGCCGTTCCAAACCAGGGAGAGGAGTGTTTCCTAGACGGGGCCGCCTTTTACAGTTGCTTTTTGAATCTCTGCTTCTGTCTCCTTGAACCCCAGTCGGCCTCAGCAGATGGCCGCTTGCACTATGCCTGGTTCTCCAGGAGGTTTCTTCCTGGTAAAAGGGAGTTTTTCCTCTCCACTGTTGCTACAACATGCTTAGTGCGAGGAATTGCTTGAA
Organism: Cyprinodon variegatus; assembly: GCF_000732505.1. Lineage (NCBI taxonomy): Eukaryota > Metazoa > Chordata > Actinopteri > Cyprinodontiformes > Cyprinodontidae > Cyprinodon > Cyprinodon variegatus. Next base: position 32,630 of record NW_015150774.1, read on the forward strand.
GATTCAATGAGACAATGTAATCAGCCGGTTATCCTTAGATAGAAAACTTTGAATCAATCTAAATTTAAGCGCTGGTTTAATTGTCTCTGGAAAGTACCTTGAGATGTTGTGAATTGGCGCTACATAAACAAACTGACATGAATTGTTATTCTGGTTATAGTTGTGGTGCAGCATACATAAACAACACAAGTTCACACAAACAGACTTGAAGAATTGTTGCTAATACTTTTTAAAATGGCGGTAAAAGTACTATTCCAGAACTCCAGGAGTAGTTTAGTGAGAAGTGATTATTGGGTACTGGCACAGTTTAAATCACACTTTCTAAAATCACCATCAAGCATGTTGGCAGATTTAACAGAATTTAACCCTACTCAGACCAAGGAAAAAGGTTGGTTTACATAAAGGAGGAATGTCAGTCACGCATAATAAGGAAGGACAGAGAATATCCGGTAAATCAACATTTTTATAGACTTACAGCCACATCCTGCTACATGACACAGCTTTACATAATATAAAGGTTTAAATGATACTACAGCCCTGGATCTTCAAGATAATACACACCCTTCTTTATTCAATAGTAAATGATTTAGAGGCAAGCACAACTGAACTTGGTTTTAGTTTAACTGTTGCGTGCAGTTTCTCCTACAATACTTCCAACTGATCCAATAAATCTTTGGAAAGCCTGCAGACAGATACAGCATGGTTCTCTTTACCCAAGGAGACAACCTTGAAGGCACCATTGAGGATTTTATCTCTAAAAGTCAAGGCTTACAGGAGCTAGTGTCCAGATGTAATGACCAATATCATGTTTTTAACAATGAGCTCAAAGATAATAAAGCTCAGGTCACTGAGCTGCTCTGGGAGATTACGAAAATTGTTAAAAGGAATGGAGGAATGAAAGGAATAATGTCAACTTATACTATGAAGTGAGGACAAGAGAGGAAGCTTCAAAACACATCAAGAAGACATGGAACTGTGAAATACTTTGAGATTAAAAAATGAAACTGCAGTTTTTTAGAGAAAATCAGTTAGCTGCTAGATAATTAAAAGCATAAAGAAAATTTGGAAGTTCCTCAATTTTTAAATG
>NW_015150774.1:34766-36689 GCF_000732505.1 Cyprinodon variegatus
TTAGCGCTCTGGCTCTTCTCGTTACCAGGTTAGTCCTTCATCAACTCCTCAGTTCTAACCTGCCACGGCACCTTCTAATTGGTCCCTCTGACTCTAGGAAATTCTGGCCTGTTATCGAGAGCCGCACGCCCGAGAGCCAATGCTGTTTAAAACCCTGCTTTTACAATAAATATTTTAAACGTCACTGATCTGTCGTGATTGAATTTTGGGTCCGAATCCAGTACATTAGAGTTTCAGAGCAGTGAAAATAATTTAGAAAATTTTTGAAGAAATTAAGACGGGGCCTACCACTTGCGTAATATTTGAACTTGCAATAAAGGCTAAATGGGGTTAGTTGAGTCATCTTATATTGGCATATATCACGATACGAGGTCCAATTTGCTTGTTCATGGTTGATGGCGACTGATATCACCATATGGAGTGACGACTTGTGTCGGCTCACCCACTGGGGAATGGTTTCACAAAGCTTGTTGGAAACTACATCTAGTGGGCAACTGATGTTAAAACAGCTAATGGCGGCTGGCAACTTCACCCCTACTGGTTACTGGTATTGCCAGACATAGTCGTAGCTGCAGCAATGATAAAGATTCCTAGAGTGCAATAAATTGCTGAGTATATTATATAGGCTTTTGTTTTCTAGAGGAACTGTTGTCTTAGTTTGAAGGTCTAGCAGAGCTGTGTCTTTAGCATACGATCAGCCTCTGGAGAGTCTTCCAACAGTTCAGCAGACTGATGGCAGTGGGGAAGAAACGGTTGCAAAATCTGTTGGACCTGCATCAAATGCTGCAGTGCTTCTTCCCAGAGGGCGGCAGGGAGGACAGTCCATGGGAAATGCAGCTGCTGCTGACTTCCTAAATGAACTAAACAAATTCTTTGAAAAATTTGAGACACTAAACAGCACTCCAGCAATGAAAGCCGTTCCACACCAGGGAGAGGAGTGTTTCCTAGACGGGGCCGCCTTTTACAGTTGCTTTTTGAATCTCTGCTTCTGTCTCCTTGAACCCCAGTCGGCCTCAGCAGATGGCCGCTTGCACTATGCCTGGTTCTCCAGGAGGTTTCTTCCTGGTAAAAGGGAGTTTTTCCTCTCCACTGTTGCTACAACATGCTTAGTGCGAGGAATTGCTTGAAGATTCAATGAGACAATGTAATCAGCCGGTTATCCTTAGATAGAAAACTTTGAATCAATCTAAATTTAAGCGCTGGTTTAATTGTCTCTGGAAAGTACCTTGAGATGTTGTGAATTGGCGCTACATAAACAAACTGACATGAATTGTTATTCTGGTTATAGTTGTGGTGCAGCATACATAAACAACACAAGTTCACACAAACAGACTTGAAGAATTGTTGCTAATACTTTTTAAAATGGCGGTAAAAGTACTATTCCAGAACTCCAGGAGTAGTTTAGTGAGAAGTGATTATTGGGTACTGGCACAGTTTAAATCACACTTTCTAAAATCACCATCAAGCATGTTGGCAGATTTAACAGAATTTAACCCTACTCAGACCAAGGAAAAAGGTTGGTTTACATAAAGGAGGAATGTCAGTCACGCATAATAAGGAAGGACAGAGAATATCCGGTAAATCAACATTTTTATAGACTTACAGCCACATCCTGCTACATGACACAGCTTTACATAATATAAAGGTTTAAATTATACTACAGCCCTGGATCTTCAAGATAATACACACCCTTCTTTATTCAATAGTAAATGATTTAGAGGCAAGCACAACTGAACTTGGTTTTAGTTTAACTGTTGCGTGCAGTTTCTCCTACAATACTTCCAACTGATCCAATAAATCTTTGCAAAGCCTGCAGACAGATACAGCATGGTTCTCTTTACCCAAGGAGACAACCTTGAAGGCACCATTGAGGATTTTATCTCTAAAAGTCAAGGCTTACAGGAGCTAGTGTCCAGATGTAAT
>NW_015150774.1:37794-38995 GCF_000732505.1 Cyprinodon variegatus
GGCCGCTCACACTGAGCCTGGTTCTGCTGGAGGTTTCTTCCTGTTCAAAGGGAGTTTTTCCTCTCCACTGTCGCAACAACATGCTTAGTGCGAGGAATTGCTTGAAGATTCAATGAGACGATGTAATCAGCTGGTTTTCCTTAGATAGAAAACTTTGAACCAATCTAAATTTAAGCGCTGGTTGAATTGTCTCTGGAAAGTACCTTGAGATGTTGTGAATTGGCGCTACATAAACAAACAGACATGAATTGTTATTCTGGTTATAGTTGTGGTGCAGCATACATAAACAACACAAGTTCACACAAACAGACTTGATAAATTGTTGCTAATACTTTTTAATATGGCGGTAAAAGTACTATTCCAGAACTCCAGGAGTAGTTTAGTGAGAAGTGATTATTGGGTACTGGCACAGTTTAAATGACACTTTCTAAAATCACCATCAAGCATGATGGCAGATTTAACAGAATTTAACCCTACTCAGATCAAGGAAAAAGGTTGGTTTACATAAAGGAGGAATATCAGTCACGCATAATAAGGAAGGACAGAGAATATCCGGTAAATCAACATTTTTATAGACCTACAGTCACATCCTGCTACATGACACAGCTTTACATAATATAAAGGTTTAAATGATACTACAGTCCTGGATCTACAAGATAATACACACCCTTCTTTATTCAATAGTAAGTTATTTTTTTATTTTATTTTTTTTTTCACAGTGTCCTGTCTGGCGATGTGGCAATAAGAATAATTGTCTTGATGCCAAAAAGAGCCCAACAGATTTTACTTTCACAAGTGTAGCAGTATGGCAATTGCCATATTGCTCCACTTGTTTCATGCCTATACATTGCTTTATTATAATTATGCAGGGAGTATTACAGTTTATATGGAAACTGCAATGTAAATAGAGCAGAAAAACAAAAAAAGAAAAGGGAAAAAAGAAAAAGAGAAAAGATGAAAGAAAGAGGAGAAAGAAAGGAGACAATGACAAAACATTTTCAGTCTGCTTCATCACCTGCAACGAGATGAAAATAGAACAGCACAACCGAAAGACATGGTACGAGACATACAATAAAGCAACACCTTGAAACTATCGCTAAAGTAATATTATTAAGTCTGACATGTACTCTGTGTTACCTGAAGATATGAATATGGGCTTTCTGTATGGAAGTGAATCTCTGAGTACCTGGAGCCAAGCACC
>NW_015150774.1:40225-41510 GCF_000732505.1 Cyprinodon variegatus
ATGATCTGGTTGAACTGTAAAGTGCCTTGAGATGACATGTGTTGTGAATTTGGCGCTATATAAATAAACTGAATTGAATTGAATTGAATTATTCCCTGCGTTTTCCCAACTTAGCCTTATCTTTAAAGCTGCACCTGCAGAGAGCCTAGAGCTTACACACACACATTCTGCTTTCTATCTCTCCATGCTGGCCTTCACTTTAAGATTCTTCTTGACTTTTCTAACATAAATGCATTTAAAGTAAAACATTTATTCAATATGTAAAACCTGTATCCAATATATTTTAATCATAAGTGCAGATTATTTTACTACTGACCCCAAGAGTGAAGGCACCAAGGAGGGGCCAGCCCTGGAAATCAGACCCCCACCAAGGGAGGAAGAGAGACAGCCTCGAGGAAAACCTCCCAGGCACTGCCATGCCGGTGCCCGGGGAGCTGCGGGGACGAGTCCGCGGGCTCCGCCGGCAGCCGGCCACCCTGAAGTGAATCAGGTCCTGGGCCCCAGGGATCCGGGACCCCAGGTTCGCCCGACCCCCAGACAGGATCCCCAGCAAGGCCCCAAAACTACTTTGACACGCCCCTCATTCTAACCTTCTTTGGGGAGAGCGGAAGTGACAGCCCCACAGCCAGCCCCAGCCAAAACCACGGACCACATGGCTCACTCTTCCTCCAGGCCCCAGACTCCGGGTGGCAGCCGGGGAACAGGGGTGTGAGAAGACCCCGATCCTCCCTGCGCCTGCTTAAATGTGGTGTTGTTGCGTGTTGCTCTCAGATGTAATTAAAACTGGGAGTACCAAGAGGGGGTGTCCGGCACAGTCCACCCCCCCTCCCGGAGATAGGTGGTGCCAGCGCACCCCCCCATTCGACAACCCTGAACCCTTAATGTCTAGATGCGAGAGGGGATGGAGGAAGCCGACCGTGGTGAAGCCCATAAAATAACCCCACCCCCTGGTGGCCTTGACCCCCAACCCCTAGAAAATGCCCTACATAGATGTGTGTTGTGAAAATGTTGTAGATGGAAGTGTCTAGAATGCAAAATAAAATTGGGGTGGCGGACGTCATCAGAAGGTGGGGCCCTCCAGTAACGACCCCCTCTCCAAAAACCTACATGTGTGGCAGTGTGGTGGAGCAGGCAGAGGGAGGAATCTGGGGATGGGGAGCAAAGGAATGGGGCGCTTACTGCACTCCCAGGGACCCAGCCCCCCCCGCTGACTCCAATAGGCCCGATGGCCCCTCCGGAGAGGGGGGCCCCACCAGTCTCACCACCATAGCCCGGGGGCCAGGGA
>NW_015150774.1:43107-44564 GCF_000732505.1 Cyprinodon variegatus
CCAGCCAGCCGGGCACAGGGCCGACACCACCACACACCCCCCATCCTGTCCATCCACAAAAAAAAAAGAATTATAATAATAATTCAATAAATGAATAAATAAGGAGGGGGAGACAACCCAGCTGGCCAGCCCACGCGCAACACTCAGAGCCCCCAACCCAGACAAAGGCCCACCAGGGGACGGCACGGACCAGGACTGAGACAGGGAGCCAGACCCGAAGCCCTTCTAAAATCCTCTTCCCTCTATCACCACCCCCTGCCCCCCCCCTCCGGAGATCTAATCCCTACATTAACATTCTAACCACTCACCACACAAGTGACAAAATACATCCAGGCCGAGATCATTCCCACTCCCCCTCCCTCCCCTTCCAACACTAGCAGAGTGCAAACCCCTGTTGCGGTAAGCATCTGCCATAGGTGTTAATGTCCATCCCCCCCAGCCCAACAGGCCCCGAGGCACCCCAGCACACCAGAGGCAGGGGCGGACAGCCGGACGCACACCAGCCCAGACCCCAAGCAGTACTCCCCACAGAACCCCAAGCCCCACCGGGGCCCCCGCCCGAGGGCAATGCGCCCCAGGGATCCCAGCCCCCGGACCCACCCAGCAGCAGCACCGCTTCCAGGCCAGTAGCCCACGTCCCCCACCACGGAACCCCCCAAGAGCACCGCACGCGGCCACCGTAGGACCCCCCCGAGGCGCCCCAGGCCCCCCAGGACCCAAGAACCCCCGAACCAGCCCCCTGCGCCCCATAGGACGCGCCCCACAGCCCCCCACTACACTAAGTGATGGAGCCGATCAAGGGAGCCAAGAGAGATTGGTCTGATAGGGCTGCAGATGCTGTCTCAAGATTAATATGATCCAACAACAGATCTCTGTACTGATTGATGCTGAGTTTATCCTTACTTTTCCAATTCATGAGGATAGTTTTCTTTGCGATGCAAACTGATTTTTTTTCCATAGAGCTTCCCTCAAAGTCACCCAGCAAGCAAACTGGAGGGGTAAGTGGGATTTTACAACCCAGGCACAGAGATAATTAGAGAACAGTCGCCGTGCTTTGAAAGTGCATGAAAAACTTTGTGGAAGAATGAGGGGTCCTCAACATTTGGACCATATATGCTGACAATACACAACTTTTGGTTATAAATAGATATTTTAATTATGATGAATCTGCCTTCAGGATCTATAATTTTGTCTAATAAAGTAAAACTGAGGTTTTTGTGGATTAAAATTGCTACTCCTCTCTGTCTAGTGTTATATCAGGCTGCAAACACATCAGGGAACTCAGGGGAGTTAAGATCACTTATAGTTGTCGCTGATTTACGAATAAGGTAAAGGAAGAGAGAAAATTAAGAGAGTGCAATGAGTAAGAAAAGGTTAAAGAAGAAGAACCCCAGCCCATGCTTCCTGTACCCAGCTGTAACTAGCAGTCATCCCGTGCCTACGTGCTCTAGAGCTGT
>NW_015150774.1:46244-50597 GCF_000732505.1 Cyprinodon variegatus
AAGAAAGTGATAGCAAGGGGAAAACCAAGCTGGATATAAATATAGGGGGATTTTGAAGAACAAGATCAAAGTCAAACACTAGTATTTCTTTTTTATTATCATGTATGTAACTCACCTTTACAGATAAGTTACTATATATTAGGTTATTTTATAACATAGTTCTATCCTATAAATAGAAAAAAATATATATAAATAGAACAGAACTGACTTTACAGCACTGACTTATTCCCATATTAACGCTTGATTGACAACTTTTGAACACAGTGCTAATAGTGCTGTTTGAAACTAATCCTTAAAAATAACAATAACATTTATATTAGTAATAGCAATAATATTAACAAAGCTGTAAGGCCTTTGTGAGCTGGTTACATATCCAAATAGTACTGTGCAAAAATGTGTTATCTTATTGGAAAAAATACCACTTGTTAATTTCCAAATACCAGAGCAGACAATTGATATTAAGGTGGAAACATTTCTTAGGACAGCTGCTGTACTGAAAAGGTATATGAGCCTGGAGTCCTAACTTTATTTATACAAAGTGGTGGGACAAATATTTTCCCATCTATTCATCTAATCCTCAATTTTCTTATGAATGTGAGCTTGTTTTCTTTTTTCCTGCACAGAAGAAATTTCTTCACTGGACACCTGAAGCATGATGGGAAATGAAGCATGGATGGGAGAGCATGTAATTTTCATGCAGAAAGACCCTGGGCCCATTATTGAACACAGGACCTTCTTGCTGCAACATAATATTTCTACAAGCAATAGTAGCAAAGGTGAATAAGAGCTTCAGTTTTACTTTCATAAGGAGACTCTATAAAAGGCAGATACTTTATTGCAGCTCGAGTGTGTTCGTCGCTCTATCTGACTGATCATGTTCAGGTACAAGGACGGATCATATGAGGCCAACAACTCTGGTAAGCTTTGGATTACTACACATTAATTCTAATCTCATGCTTCATATGCTTCAACCAAAAACTTGTTAACAGATAATCTTCCACTGGTAGCCTTCTTTAATTTTATTATGGATTTACCTTCAGGCTTTATTGCCATCATTTTCATTTCTGAGATATAGTTTCACATAGTTTTGACATTATTATCTTATGACTGTCTTTAAATTAATGCAGAACTCTCACCCAAAACCTTCACCTTTACTTAACTTAGTTGTTTAATTTTGACATAATACAGCTGAGAATTCTTTTTTTACTCATTTCTTTTGTTCCCAGACATGGTCGCAAACAGTCAGTCTGTCTGAAATGAGAAAGGAAAGAAATGCTCTAAATGTGTTAATCAGTTGCTTTGATAGACTTTCGGCAATTCTGTCCAACTACCAATAAATTTGAAGAAAAAAAAAGTAAAGATTGAAAGTTTGGTATTGTGTAATTCTTCGTAACTGCTCAAAGGCCCTCAGACTGCAGCAGGGATATGTATGAAGCAAACAGACACTCACAGTTTGGGTGCACGGATGCATTTGTTCCAACAGTCATATATAACACAACGCAGCCAAAAGCTACATTTTATGAGTAAACAGAAAAAGAGTGACCATGTTGTCTAAAAGAACCGTTTTGAATATTATTGATACTAAAAATCTTAAAATTTTCCTTCATCAGGAGTTGGAATGTATAAAAGGCCTTTTTATATAAAGTTAAGGATTTTTCGTCAGAAGCAGGGTGGAAGGACCCAGTATTCAAGGTGAGACAGACAGTGAGATGATTCAAGGCATTTATTTATTTCTTAGGCGGATCTGTGGATCTGCAGCAGCTGTGGCTGTTCACGTCCCCTTATGGAAAAATCTGGGGAAAAAAACACTGTCAAGTGACCATGATAATCGGACTTAGGATGATTATCCATCACTTAACTAGTTTATGAGTTCCGTCCATCTTCATAGAGTAAGGTAGGATCCAGCCGGTTGGCTGCCAAGGAGATGAGGTGGGTACCACCAAGAGTGTCCCAAATGCTGCAGCTCTGGATAACAAGCAAGAACCGAGCCAGATCAGGGAAACAAATCAGAACAGGAAGGCTCAGAGGGCCAGGAGTCTGGAGCCCAGTGAGGGATACCGATGAGGACAGAAACAGGTTGGTTCAAGGTTCCAGGTTCTACAGACAGCTTAGGCAGAATGTTCAGATGGGAACAGACAGATTCTGATGGGAACTGGCAGGCACGGTAAGTGGCATGCAGAACAGGTCAGGATATCAGGAACACTACGGAATGGTAAAAATAAATACTCTTTCCACTAAGACAAGACAGGAAAAGGCGCGATCTGTGGATAAGAGGCAGATCAGGAAATCAGAAGCTCTATGAAACTGCTAAAAACCCTCTCTCCACTGGCCCCTGAGATCAATTCATGAACTAGAGCATCAACATCAATAATCTGTCCCGATATCTGGGACTGAGCCATATACATATAGAAACTGGAGCAGGTGGATTGGATAAATTTGAAACTTGGCAGAGTTAGGCAGGTGAATGAAATTAGCAATTAGGCTAGCAATCAGTGCCAAGATCATGACAATTTTTATTATAGTTTTGTGGATCTTCTTTGGACAGTGGTCTGTTTGCCAAAACGTAAGCCCCAAGTCATTTTTTACTTAGAGTTATGAAATTTGGTACAAATGTGTAACCCATCAGGACCTACAAACCCAAAGGTCCAACCCCCACAGGAAATCGGCTATTTTGAATCAAAGCCATCACTTTTCCTTTTTTACCTTCATGACCTATCTGAGCGAACTCCGCCTAGAGCTTTTGAGGTATAGACTTCAAACTAACTCCACCATGACTTTAGGCATTGGGGATCAGAAGTTATCAAAGGAATTTTTCTACATCAAAGCCTGTGGGTGTGGCTAAGCATCAAAGTCCCTTCTTTGGAAAGAGATATATAATCTTTCTAAATGTGAGAGAATCAAGTTTGTCCTGTTCTCTTTCCTCTTAATTACTGATATGGCGAATATAAGCATAATTCCCCTTATCCTTATGTATTTTCCAAAAACAAGACATTCATTTGTGTAGATGGATGTAATGAGGCCACAGAGTATTATTGGGAAGACTTTTTTGGTTGTAAACCAGGTGGTGTATTTGTGTATCAAGATTACGCAGCATTAATTAGATAATTGTGTCCAATGACTCCAATGAATGAGTCGGCAGGAGACAGAGGTGTGTTCACTGACCAATAAACCTCACTCATCTACAAAAGTTATGGTGGGAGAAATGGGTCATAAGAATTGCAAGAAGCTTGTGGAGACCAAAAGGTTTAATACCAATCATAATATTGTGACATTGATACGTTGTAAGGAAGTCTAAGCCTAGATCAGCATGTGAAATGTGAAATTCAACTTTTAAAAGCTGCAATGCTGTAACTGTTAGATGCACTACTGTTTCAACATTGATACTGAATTTAAATGTATATGCAGCTATCCCAATTATTTACAATTGCTCCCTCAATGCCTCTGTTTACAACCTCTTCTTTTTATAATCAGAAGCTCAAGTTCTTTATTATTCTGAATTTTGATTCTAATTCAAATTGAATCCTTCCTCACAGGATCAAACTTTACAAAAAATGATGACCTCAGGATTGTGATGGTGGGGAAGACTGGAAGTGGGAAGAGTAGTTCTGGAAACACCATTCTGGGTCGAGAGTGCTTTGACACAGACTGCAGTCCAGAATCAGTTACTCGCCGTTGCTCTGTGATTTACAGCGAGATAGATGGACGACAGGTTGCTGTCATTGATACTCCTGGTCTGTTTGACACCAGGAATGAAGACGAAGTAGACAAATCCCTGGCTCGGTGCATCTCTTTTGCTGCCCCTGGACCACATATCTTTCTGGTGATTGTGGCAGTGGGCAGATTCACAAAAGAGGAAACAAAAGCGGTGCAACTGATCCAAGAAATCTTTGGAAAGGCTGCAGACAGATACAGCATGGTTCTCTTTACCCATGGAGACAACCTTAAAGGCACCATTGAGGATTTTATCTCTAAAAGTCAAGGCTTACAGGAGCTAGTGTCCAGATGTAATGACCAATATCATGTTTTCAACAATGAGCTCAAAGATAAGAAAGCTCAGGTCACTGAGCTGCTCCAGAAGATTACGAAAATTGTTGAAAGGAATGGAGGAAGTTACTACACCAATGCAATGTTCGAAGAGGCTGAGAAGGCAATTAAAGTGGAGAAACAACGTATCCAGAAGGAAAAAGAAGAGGCGATAGAAAATAAATTACGACTTTTAGAAATAGAGCGCAACATGAAAGAGCTACGCGTGTCTATGAGAAAGACGGATCGGAGTGAAAGAGAGTGGAGAGAAAAAATTGAAAATGAAAGGAATAATATTAACTTATACTATAAAGTGAGGACAAGAGAGGA
>NW_015150774.1:51422-52849 GCF_000732505.1 Cyprinodon variegatus
GTTCATGTGATTAGGGAAAGGTATAAAACACAGTGAGGAAAATTCTGAGGAGAGTCAACCCAAGGAAGGCCCCAGGGCCTGATAACATACCTGGGCGGGTGTTCAAGGAGAGATCAGCTGGCTGGTGTCCTCACAGACATCTTTAAGACCTGGATGGACCAATCCATAGTGCCAGCATGCTTCCAGTCTGCCTCCATTATTCCAGTCCCAAAGAAGCCTCAGGTCACCTCCCTCAATGATTAGCGGCCTGTCGCTCTGACTCCCATCATGATGAAGTGCTTCCAAAGGCTGGTTAAAGAACACATCGTCTCCAGTCTGCCGCGAGTATTCGAGCCTTTGAAGTGTGGTCAGAAATTTTAGATTTCTATTCATTTCTTCTTTCATATATTGGTGTATGCTATTTGTTTGCCTTGCAAAGCCACAAAATGTTTGAAACCAGACACCTTCTCAAGGTATTCATAACATCTTACTTTTTAACCGAAGTGTCTGTAATTGTTTTGACTCTGCCTTTAAAGCAAGGGAATACATTTCTAAGTCAGAACAGGGCAGACCATCATGATGTCAATGTGAATGTCTTGTTCTTCTTTACTTTGCAAAGTAAATAAAGTGCCTACTGTGTAAAATCCATCAATCTCCGTTTATTTAACTGGACTGTATAGTTGAAAACTTTTCACACCAAAAATGGCAAACATGACCAGGATTCTCCTACAACTGATTTTTTTAGAGGACAACAATCATCATAAGGGTTAGACACCACCTGGAGGAAGCAGTCTTCCAGCCTTAATACCCAGTTTAGAAGCTTAAGGAAGAGAGGTCTTCTGGCATCAAGGTCCCTGGAGGTCAGAGGGAGGATCGAAGCTAACCATTTCTTTTTTGAAACGGTGAGATCTAATATTTTATGATTTACAAATCAAACACTGGGAAATTAGCTCAAACAAAGTCCTCTGCTTCTGCATAATAAAAATAATAGTAAAATAGAATAACTAAACATAATCCATTTAGTGGAAAACATAAATAAATTACAGATTAATAGGTTAATCAAAAAGCCCTAAAATTAGTATAATACCGAGGAACATACATACATACATACATACATACATACATACATACATACATACATACATACATACCGTATTTTCACGACTATAAGGCGCACTTAGACGTCTTTTTTTTTCCTCAAAATGTGCGGTGCGCCCTATGGTGCGGTGCGCCCTATGGTGCGGTGCGCCCTATGTGTGTTGTAACTGCGACTTTTGAGACCACCTCATTGAGGAGATGATGAAAGAGTGGCTGAATGTAAGGAGACCAGGTGTTTTTTTTTTCCTCCCCTCACAATCGCTGTTAATATGTAACTCCATGCGTGCCCATCCCACAGCTGATGTGAAAAACATGGGGAAACAAATTAACGCTGTGCTCGCTGTTCAACC
>NW_015150774.1:54386-57149 GCF_000732505.1 Cyprinodon variegatus
GGGATGGTTACCAAAAGACCCTCGCAAAGGATGAAGATGGCTCTCTCTAAGCACTGAGAGAAAGGTTGTAGGTATTAGCAGAAAGTATTTAATTTTACTGAGACATCAGCAATCTAGAGTGTGATCCGCCCAGTTATCCAGATCAGCACCAGAGGCTTGGTGTGCATATCGGTCAGAGTTAAAATACCTATAGATAATGGGACCAGGTCCTTACTCTAAATTTTTGGATGAGTTTTTGGAGTTCCTTTCTGATTTGGTATTAAATACTGACAGGGTCATCATAGTGGGGGAATATAATATCCATGCATTGAAGGTGATAGCTTAAGAGCAGCCTTTAATGCTATCTTAGACACTATTGGCTTTGTTCAAAATGTGAATAGTCCCACACATTCTCATCTTCATACTTTGGATCTTGTGCTGTCATACGGCATAGAATGTGAAGAAATAAAAGTATTTCCTCACAACCCTGTCCTCTCTGACCACTTTCTAATAACCTTCAGGATTACTTTAACAGAGTTCTCCTCCCCCAAAAGAAGGTTCAGTTTTAGTAGATCATTATCAGATTAAATTTTAAACAATCAGATTCACTTTCTTTCCGATTAATTTGTTGATGAGGTTGCTAGTTATCTGTGTACTGCCTTAGACAATGCAGCCCATTTGAAAATGAGAAATGTTAAAAATGGAAAACTGGCTCCTCGGTTTAACGCAGAGCTGTGCAACTGAAAACAAATTGCTAGGAAACTTCAGAGAAAATCGCGCTCCACAGGCATACGGTTGGTCCAATACTCACTCTACCACGATAAAATTATTAGAAACATTATATAAACAAGCATTGAAAATACTGGATTAAAAAAACATACCATTACCACCACTGTAGTATTCTGAGGAAATATCAGTTACTTACCTGGAACAATCTTATCAAGTTCAAAAACATCTGTTTAATTTATAAAATCAGACATGGTTTAGCACCACCTCCACTATGTGACTTTGTACAGTTCAGATCCAGTGAGGTCAGTGTAACCAGAGGGGCAGTAAGGGAAGACTGCATCATCCCCCAGAGAAAAACAGCCTTTGGTCAGGCTGTTTTCTCCGTAAGAGCATCTCAGCAATGGAACACAGCGCCATAAACCATCAGAGACTCTTTGTCATTCTCTTCATTCAAAAAGAATGCAAAAAAAATGGCTTGTAGAGAGCCATATTTTTGGGCACTAAGGTTTTTAGTGTGTATTTAAATAATTTTACAATTAATTTCTAATCATTTTACATGAATTTTATTTCTTAACCATAATGTTTTTTTATGTAATTGGTATTGTAATTTAATCTTATGATTTAATACTTGTGTTTATTTTTAAGGTTGCCTTTTTAATATCTGGCTGGGGGACTACCGATGAAAATTAGCACTCCTTAGCTAACTCGGGTATATTTACATTGTTTTAATGTTGATTAATGTACACTGTCCCCTTTCAAATAAACACTAAGTGAAATGAAATGAAATTAACTTTTTTTTTTTTACAGTGTCCTGTCTGGCGATATGGCAATAAGAATAGTAGATCAATAAGAATAGCACTACGGCTATCGCCATAGTGTTCCCCTTGATTTATGCATATAATAAAATATTGCTTTATTATAATTCATGCATAGTTTTACAGGTTATATGGATACTGCAATATAAGTAGAACAGGAAAGGGGAAACAGAAAAGAAATAGAAAAAAATTAAGAAAGAGGAGATAAAAGTGAGATAATGATAAAAAATTTTGTCTGCTTCATCACCTGGAAAGAGATGTAAAAAGAACAGCACTCCCAACGGACATGGTACAAGACATACAATAAAGTAACACCTATAGTCATGGCCAAAAGTTTTGAAAATGTTTCAAATGTTAATATTTACAGAGTCTACTGCTTCAATTTTTATAATGGCAATTGCATACACTCCAGAATGAAATAAAGAGTGATCAGCGTAACAGCAATTAATTGCAAAGTCAATATTTGCCAAGAAAATGAACTTTATCCCCCAAAACACATTTCAACGTCATTGCAGCCCTGCCTTAAAAGGACCAGCTAACATTGTTTCAGTGATTGCTCCATTAACACAGGTGTGAGTGGTGATGAGGACAGGGCTGGAGATCAATCTGTCATGATTAAGTAAGAATTACACCACTGGACACTTTAAAAAGAGGCTGGTAATTGGCATCACTGTTTCTCTGCTGTGAACCATGGTAATGTCTAAAGGAACTCATGCAGTCATCATTTCACTGCACAAAAATGGCCGAACAGGAAAGAGAACGGCAGCTAGAAAGATTGCATCTCAGTCAACAATCTATTGCATCATAAAGAACTTCAAGGAGAGAGGTTCCATTGTTGCCAAAAAGGCTCCAGGGCACCCAAGAAAGACCAGCGAGCGCCAGGACCGTCTCTGAAAAGTGTTTCAGCCATGGGATCGGGCTACCAGCAGTGCAGAGCTTGCTCAGGAATGGCAGCAGGAAGGTGTGAGTGCATCTGCACTGTGAGGCGGAGACTCTTGGAGCAAGGCCTGGTCTTAAGAAAGACAGCAAAGAAGCCACTTCTCTCCAGGAAAAACATCAGGGACAGACTGATATTCTGCTAAAGGTCCAGGGAGTGGACTGCTGAGGACTGGGGGAAAGTCATTTTCTCTGATGAATCCCCTTTCCGATTGAATGGGACATCTGGAAAACAGCTTGTTCGGAGAAGACGAGGTAAGCGCTACCACCAGTCTTGTCTCATGCCAACTGTAAACCTGAACCC
>NW_015150774.1:58169-61722 GCF_000732505.1 Cyprinodon variegatus
TAACTTATTCTAACTATCATTAAAAAATGTTGTTACTTATAATATGATTGCAATTGTATTTCTGTATGTGATGACAACATCTGACATACACACATGAAAACCAGAGGGCAGCAGATCATGTGAAAATATAATATTTGTGTCATTCTCAATACTTTTGGCCATGACTGTAGATACTATCGCTGAAGTATAAGTAGTATTATTTAATCTAACATGTCCTTTGTGTTACCTGAAGATAAGAATATGGGCTTTCTGGTGAATCTCTAAGTACCTGGAACCAAGCACCTGCAGTTGTTTGTGAGAGCGCACTTGTGCATGTAAAGTTTATCCAAAGGAAAAATGCTCAATAGTGGTTGTGGCGAGCCGAAGGAGTCCAGCGCCGGAAGACCCAAAGCCCCAGACGTCCAAAGGGACCCCAAGAGCGAAGGCACTAAGGAGGGGCCAGCCCAGGAAATCACCCACCAAGGGAGGAGAGGCAGCCCAAAAAAGTCGCCTGGTCACCGCAATGCCGGAGTCCCCAGGAGCCGCAGGCTCTGCCAGCAGCCAGCCACCCCGAAGTGCATCCGGCAATGGGCTCCAGGGATCCGAGGCCCCCGGGGAGAACCACCCCCCGGCGGGAGCCCCAGCCGGGCCCCGGACGGCCAGGCCCCACGGGGAAGCCACCAGGAGTAAGCCAGTAGCACCCGGGCACTGGGAGTACCAAAAGGGGTTGTCCAGCACAGCACACCCCCCCATCAACAACCGAGAACCCTCAATGTCTAAATGCGAGAGGGGATGGGGGGGCTGACCGTGGTGAAATGAGCCCCCCCGTGCCCTTGATCCCCACCCCCCCAGACAATGCACTACATCAGGGGTGTCAAACTGGTTCCAGAAAGGGCCGAGTGGCTGCAGGTTTTCTTTCCAACCAAGCAATAGCACACCAGACTCCAGTCAATCGTCAAGTCATCAGGCTAATACTAAACTCACTTGATGAGATGAATGGAGTCTGGTGTGCTATTGCTTGGTTGGAAACAAAACCTGCAGCCACTCGGCCCTTTCTGGAACCAGTTTGACATCCCTGCACTACATAGATGTGTGTTGTGAAAATGTTGTAGATGGAAGTGCCTAAAATGCAAAATAAAATTGGGGTGGGGGACATCATCAGGAGGTGGGGGCCTTCCAGTAACGACCCCCTCCCCAAGAACCTACATGTGTGGCAGTGTGGTGGAGCAGGCAGAGGGAGGAATCCAGGGATGGGGAGCAAAGGACTGGGGCGCTTACTGCACTCCCAGGGAGCCAGCTCCCCTGCTGACTCCAATAGACACCCCCATTTCCCGAGACCCCCCAGAGAGGGGGCCCCCACCATTTGCAACACCATAACCCGGGGGCCAGGGACCAGCGGCAGTGCCCACAAGCCAGCCAGCCACCAGGATGGACACCGCTGAAGGGGTAAGCATCTGCCATAAGGTGTTAATGTCCGTGCCCCCCCACCAGGTCCGACAGGGCTATACAGCCAGGCATACACCAGCCCAGACCCCAAGCAGCATACAGTAGGGTGACCATATTTTCATTTGGGAAAACCAGGACACCATTTTTATACATACATTGTTTAGATTTACTTATGTATTTCTAACCCTTTTATAGAATAGAATAGAAAATCCCTTTATTGTCCCACAATGGGCAAATTTACAGCAGCAGAAAGATTATTGAAAATGGTCACACAAAAGAGGACCTTAGAAAAATGTATAAGAATAANATCCTGTAATCAGTGATCTATTGTCAGAGGAAACCAGGTTTCTGTCTCTCAGACTTTCCTTCACTCTTCTTGGAAAAGCAGCAGAGCAGCAAGTTGCTTTCTCCACCTTTTCGTTTTCATGCATCAAAATGACCTCCAGCTTTAAGGAGAAGTTCAGTTTGATTGCATTAAGTCCAAAGGGCTGAAAACAAAACCAGTTCAGCAAACCCAATGGGTTGTTGGGTTGAACACAGAAGCAACATTTACAGCAGCTGGAAATACTGAGATGTAGTGGGAATAATTGATCCCAGAAAGACTTTGAAAAGCTTGAATCTCCAAATCCAACTAAAGACGTGGAATTGGTTCAACAGAGATGAAAGAAGGAAGCTCTGATTGGAGATGTTCAGTCTTACCTGCTGCACAGCTGCTCTGATTGGCTGTCAGCGGTCCAGCTCCGGTTCTGGATCTTTCTCCACTCTGGGGTTTGCTCCTCTTCCTCCGTCTATGGAGACATTTCTTCATCACTGAAATAGTTCACTACCAACAGGGTGGGGCTGTCCTACTGAAGATGAAGATGTTCATGAAGCTCCAGCACAGACAGAGGACCAGAATCTGGGTCAGAACTGTCTCATTGCTGTCTGACTAGTTTCTGTCTATTCAGGGGCGGATGTAGAAAAATATTTATGGGGTGGCAAGAGGGGGGCAGGAATTTTTTAGGGGTGGCAACATAGGGCATTTGTTTACACTGAATTTAATCACAGTCATCACAGTTTGGTGAGAATGGTATGCACAGTAAGTGTTTCATGTGAAACAGTTCATATTAGAAATACATTGTACAATGTGATCTCACTTAATAAGAGATGGAAGAATGATAACACTACTTCTAGTGGGGCATTATAACAGGAAAGGTGCTGAGTTGCAGATGTGTGAGATTGACTGTCAGAGAGGCAGCTTTGCATCATTTGCACAAGAAGAAAAAATAGAAAGAAAAACGTATCCATCAGAGATCTATGGACTGAGCTGTACTAAAGTGAGCATAACTACACAGTAGAAATAAATGGGTCAAGGCATCCAAAAAAAGTACTGGACATCCATGTATTGTTTACTCTGAACACACATTTACCCCATTTTTTCCTCAGTATCTTGTCATACAGCAGTTAAGGGTAAATGAAAGGGACATTTCATGCATGTAAATATGCTGTAGATAGAGTTGCTGTCTCAACAAATCAACAAAAAGGCAGGTACTGTATGTTACATCAAAATCTCCACAAATCTGAAACGAAGCAAAGAAATTTTGCTTCCAGTCTGAAAAAGTACAAAAAATTTAGTGAGTAGGTTCATACAGGTCATTTCGGGATAGTTTCATACTATATATACAGAAATAGAAAGCTTGCTCCTTGGTTTGATGCAGAGCTGTGCATTTTGAAGCAAAATACTAGGAAACTGGAGAGAAAATATCGCTCCACAGGCCTATGGGAATCCTACCTAGTCTGGAAAAATAATTTACTGCTGTTTAAGAGGACCCTTTGTAAAGCAAGTGCAGCATATTTCTCCTCCTAGAGGAGGAAGGAACTGTACGTCGTGTCAAGTATCAAAGGAAGAACAGCATCCTGGAGAGATCTGTGCATAAGCTATGCTTATTGCAAGAAGCCATATGAAGAGAAAGAAGATAAAAGGACTCTTTTACTTTAAGATTGTTTATTTGTAGTTTATTAATAGTCTTGATTTGATGGCTCTTAGTTTAAGTTAATTATAATTGAGTAATCTTACAATATACCCAATTAGGGGCCGGATATGTAAGAGCCATAAAGCAGAAAAAGATAGAATATGCAAGAAATAAGT
>NW_015150774.1:69774-73317 GCF_000732505.1 Cyprinodon variegatus
GTATATGTATATATATGGGTATATATGTATGTGTATATGTGTGTATGTATATATGTATATGTATAGATTATGGGAGATGTTGTTTTAATGTCCACATAATTTTATTTCATTTGTAATTTTTTTTATTTCATGTTTTGTTGTTGGACCCCAGGAAGAATAGCTGTAGCTTGCTACAGCTAATGGGGATCCTAAATAAACTAAACTAAACTAGTACTACAAAGCCCAGAAAGTTTTGGACTCTGACCTATTGATCACATCTAGTCTGAGAAGGAGGAGAGTAGAGGTTCTGGTCCCTGATATCAGTACCAAAGCTGTTCATCTTGTCTGAGGAGCTGATGTGGCTGTCATTAAAGAACAGAACACCGGACCGGACTCTGAACCAGAACCTTAGAACTAGAGGGACGACCCAAGTCCAATTGTTCTGCTTTTCCCTGTTAACCTTTGGCTGGGTCATCAGCCTATTGGATCAACTGGACCCAGTATATACGCTGGGTCCAGTGTTCCCAGTCCAGAACCTGCTGTGGTCCAGAAGCTTTAGATAGCATCTCTGAACCTGGTTGCTCCTGAGATTCTTGGTTGGTTCTGTTTTCCTCCATCATTGATTCTCAGGCCTTCATTCAAACTCTACTATCTTTGGATTTAGATGCTGAAGATCAACAAGTTCACATTGTTTAGGTTCTATCTCTGCAGACTCACATGGATCAGTTAGAAACTGGTTCCTTACTTTATGTCTGAGGGTCCAGGTTCTCCATTGAAGTCTGGTTGTTCCCCTATGGCCCGGTCACTCCTCATAGACAGACAGCTGGATCCTGGAGGTTCTGCTCTGTCCTCCTTTAGATCCCAATCTTCCATCTTCTGGACTTCAATCAGTCTGAGAGAGAAACCAGAACCAGTCAGTTCCCAGTGGTGTGTAGAGGACCAGAGGAACCTGATTCCAGCAGGAACCATCTGGGTCTGAATATATTGAAATGGAGCCTTATCATATGGCCTAGTAGTGAGACTTTAGAAGGAGTCAACATTATTATGTCCCTCTCTTCTAAAATATTATTAACTGGAATTTGTCTCTATCATTAAACCCTCATTTAAAATTATTTTATGAGCAGCTAAAAGAACTCCTGAAAACATTTAATCAGAAAAATAAATATTTCTATTTGGAGATTTTATCATCAATTGGGATGACAAAAAGGACAGAATGAATTTAAAATGAATAACCAATCAATTTAATCTAAACCAATTAATTGAAAATCCTACTAGAATCATAAATCAAACAGCATCTGAAAGTGATTTACTTTTTTCTAATAAATCTGTAAGAATTACAAAAAACAAATAAATTTACCAGTAGTAATCATTTACTGTCAGAATCTTCCTCATTTCTAAACCTCATTAAAAGAAAAGCATAAAATGTCCCCTGATCTCAACAAACAGGATCTGGTTCTTTCATCCTTTTAAAAAGGTTCACAAACTTTAATGAAAGGTTTGGTACAAATCTGTCTTTGATTTAGTCACAATTAATGTGATAATTAAAAAAAATGTTTATGTATCTAAGCTTTTCCATATTAATTGACTAAGGTTTTTCTGAAAAATTACTCCTTCCTTTTCCAAAACCTGCTGGCAGAAGTAGAGAAACGTCAAGCTTCTACCCAGCTCCATATCTTTGACACCTCTCTGAGTTAGAAGGACACCAACCGGTGCAGTACAGGTCCTTCTGAAAATATTGGCATATTGTAATAAAGTTCATTAATTTACATAATGTAATGATAAGACTTGAACATTCACATATTTTAAATTTGTTTCACACTAACTGAAATATTTCAGGTCTTTTATTGTCTTAATGTTCTGTTAGAACTGTAAATTTACTGTCATTTTTACTATTTTTCAAGGCTTCCCTTTTAAAAGATGTAAATTGTCCAGTGAGCTGTTTCCAAACGAAACTTCTTTTTTGTTTTAAACTTGTGTAAACAAAATGACAAATAAAATCTGTCAAAAGTCGGCAAAGGCTCCTGACTTGTTGCTCAGTTTTGCATGTCATTTGGAAATCAAGGTGCCAGAGTCTGGAGGAAGACTGGGGAGAAGGAAATGCCAAAATGCCAGAAGTCTCGTGTCAAGTACCCACAGTCAGAGATGCTCCAGGGTGCAATGTCATCCTCTGATGTTGGTCCACTGTGTTTTATCAAGGGCAGGGTCAACGCAGCTAGCTATCAGGAGATTTTGGAGAACTTCATGCTTCCATCTGCTGAAAAGCTTTATGAAGATTTAATTTTTCAGCACGACCTGGCACCTGCTCACAGTGCCAAAACCACTGGTAAATGGTTTCCTGACCATGGTATTACTGTGCTCAGTGGAAAAACTCATAAATCTTATGTGGCTGGTATCAGACAGCTCAGCTTCATTTTTGTTTCTCCGTAAGGGAAAACAAGAAAAGCTTAACCTTATATCGGCCTTCTCTTCAGCTCCAATTCTTTTGTTTCTCTTCTGGCAAAACCAGGAGAAAGCTCTCAAACCTTACATTGGCTGACACCGCATGCAACCCTTTTTTCAGAAAGGAATCTTTCATGTCTGCAGGCAGACCGGGAATAAAACAACGTCCCTTCCTGCATGCAGAAACCTTTGAACTCTCCAACCAACCAGTCTCCTAGTGTGTTGTATATTTTCTTTGTTTTGCACTAGACATTCTTGGACTTCATCCGCTGCCCATGCAGGTCGCACTTTAATTTTTAAAATTATTTTTGTTATTTTATGGTATTCACATTCGCGAGAAAAAAAATCACTGTTAGCAATTTCTCTGTCTTCAGATGAACAGTATAAAACTCTGCTCACTTCAGAACCTACAACACAGCAAAAAGTGCTTCAGGTCACCCCCAGGGCTAACTGGCTATACTTCAAGAATCTCCCATAAAGTAAACCACTAAAATAAGCCTGTTTGCAACATGCCCATCCACAGAGAGAGAGAAAGAGAGAGATTGAAAAATCAGGTCAGATGAAGAGCACCTTAAAGAGCACATTTTAAAATATAACTCAGTCACATGTTGTGACAAATAAACATCGGAATTAAACATCAATAATCATGATATATTTCTTTTTTTTGTTTCTTGATTTTTAGGTGTTATTGAAGGGTATACATTGTTCAGGAGGTTAACTAGAACAAGCAGCTTCTTAAAGGATAACAGGATTGGGCAGATGCTGTAAGTCTCAATTAGTTATTATTATTAGTCAGTTGGCATTCACCATCACAAGAAAGGGTTGTTACTATTCATAGGTTTTACTGTCCATTCATCAATACCAAGTGGATCTGTCTCTGCCTAAAACCACAAATTGTCCACAGTCCAGCCCTGATTTGGTCCCAGGAGCTTTAAAGCTGCAGTCTGTAACATTGAGAAGAGAGCAGACTTCGACTGAAAATTTGAAGAAAAACAGGTTTCACGTCACTCCCCCACCCTCTCTGCTTCACTCATGCCCCACCTCCAAGTTCCACCCCTCTCACAGCACCTGCGCGGTTACCGCATGAGACCAGAAGCGTTCAAGCAGCGCACAAGGCATGTAGTG
>NW_015150774.1:74229-76430 GCF_000732505.1 Cyprinodon variegatus
CATCTACTCATCAGGAGACCTCCCCTTTATAAGCTCCTGCCAGACCTTGCTTCCACGCTGCAGTGTTGATCTTAGTTTGGTTAGCAACCTGAGCCTCTGTTACTGATAGAATCTTAGTTGTCTCTAGTGTGAGATCAGATTCTAATCTCTCCTTTGTCTGTGCCTCACTGGAAACCTGTCTCTGGCCTGAAGCTCTTGGAGAGCTGCATCACAGGAAACCTGTCTCTAGCCTGAAGCTCTAGGTGAGCTTAACCTGCTAATCTGCCTTGGTGAGCCAACCTGAAGATTCCTGTGTGGAATTAACCTGAAGACTTCTATGTGGAGTTTACCAGAAGATTTCTATGTGGAATCAGCCTCCTGAAGATTCCTATGTGGATTTAACCTGAAGAATCCTATGTGGATATTCCTTGCTGTTCTCTGCTATGAGCTGGAAGCTCAGATCAAGGTCTGTCATGCTAAGCCTGAAGCTAGATGCTTAGCTTCTCATGAACTCTGCTAACCAACAGTCTCCGGTCCCAGTCAAGACTTCAGTGAACCAGTCTCAGAACTTCTTTATGATCTCGTGTTCAGAACTTTGAATAAACCTTTGAACTTTTTCCCTGCCTCCTCCGTGTGTGTTCTGCATATGGGCTTGCTCCTTTGATCCATCATGACAATTGTTAGCTGTTATTTCCTGTTTTAATGATATTTATCTAATACTATTAGCCCAATAATCCCATCCGCTGGTGGAGTTTAAATATCTATTCATTTTGAAGGATTTAAATTATGATTTAAAATTATAACAAATATAAATGATCAAATAATCATAACTACCCAGCAGTGCTCTGACATAAAGATTGAACATTTCACCAAACTGAGGTAAAATCTCTTGAATGGTTTCTAATGATCCACAGATAATCGCACTGATGGGGAAACATCTGGACTTCTTTACTTCCTCTGGGACTTAGATTTTAAATTGAAACGGTTTTTAAATCCACTCACCGTGATCCAGACTCTTCTCTTTGTTCCGTCACCAAATGGAGTCAGAACCAGTTCCTCCTGATCTGGTGCCGGACTCTAGCGGAATCTCCTGAGGACTTTCTATCAAAGCAAACTGGGAGAGAATCCCAGTCAGAGTTCCAGGTCCAGTGAAGTTCAGGTAAGCAGTCTGGGAAGCAGGTGGGATCAGACTGTCACTTCATCCTTCTCTCCTTTATCTTGGAGTTAAACATTCACCTTCATGCTGCCAATCCTACTTCAAGGTTCAAGGTCCAGTTCATCTTTGTTATCCCCACGGGGCCATTCATTTTACAGCAGGCAGTAAAAACCCAGGAGGAAACCAAACACTCCCAGCATCCACACAGTTACATAGTGACGGTTAATAACTGGAGAACTGGGAGACTTTCTGAACCAGTTAGTTCTGCATGGTGGCAGCTACATCTGCAGCCTGATTGGACCAGAACCAGGTCCGTCCTGATTGGAGGACTGGGATAGAGTGGACTGGATCGGGCTTTGTTCAGCAAACTGATCCTGTTCACTTCACTATTTTTCTAAAAGGAAGTCATAGATATTCAATGCTAGATCTTTCAGTCTAAAGGCAATTCACCTGTTTGACACTTGATTGACTGATTTTAATGATGTCACAGTGGAGAAATTTTCCATATGACAGCTTTTTTAAATAATAGTAGGATCATAATACATGGTTTTTGCACAGGGTCTTTACATTGGTAATTATATAGATTGATATATATAGTAATTGCACAAGTTATTGCCTTTGTGTCTCATTATAGAGTCTGGTGGCAACAAGGATAAATGACCTGCTTTAGTGCTCCTTTTTACAGATGGGGTGTAAAAGTCTTTCACTAAAGGAGCTACTTGATCAAAGAAAAGGTCAGAACAGATTCTGATCAACTAGAATCAAACTTTCCATCAAGGTTTTATCAGCATGAAAACAGAGCTTCTAGTAAAAAGGCACCAGTTGATCTGTTTCTGAAACTCAAAGTCTGTGAGGAGTTCAAAGCAACACTTCCTGTCAGTGTCCCAAAGATTTTCTACTGCTGACATCTGTCCATAGATCCTGGTTAGTTAGAATCACCTCATTCGAGGATTAAAGCTGGAGGTCAATCTGGAGGCACAATAACAGAGTGGTCGCATATTATGGGATGTGCTGCTGGTCAGGATCACTTTGACTCCCTTATAGTAGAAAACAAAGAGAAGAGAAA
>NW_015150774.1:77635-78833 GCF_000732505.1 Cyprinodon variegatus
CCAAACACAAAGCCCAGCAGATCACCTCCGTCGGTGGATTGAGGAACGGGACGCTCAGATCCATGGACATGCACAAACCCTCCGTGAGTTACATCAAAATCAAACATTCGCTAGCTACTTGGATAATGCTAACGCCACGTCAGCGGCACGTCCTGCTCCGAATTCACTTCCGTCTCCTAGGTCACCGGCAGTGACGTCACTTCCTAGTCAAGATAATAATCTTCGTTTCTGGTCAGAACCCAGCCCGTCGTTTTCTTCACTCAGCCCTTCTCCGCCTGAGAGATTTTCCGGCAATCCAAGTAAGCTCAGGAGATTTCTGTTTCAGTGTCAGTTATTTTTTGAATTTTATGAGTCTAGTTTCCTGTATGATATGAGTAGGATATCTTTTGTTGTGTCTTTCCTGTCCGGAAAAGCCCTTGAATGGGCAGAGACCAGATTTCCATTTAAAACTAGAGTTAACTGTACTCATGAGAATTTCATCCAGAATTTTGAAAGGACTTTTAACCAAGCCTCTAATAATTCCATCGTTTCCAGTGGACTTCTAGAAACTAAACAGGGAGATAGATCCGTTGCCGAGTTTTCCTCCGATTTCCAGGTAAAAGCAGCCGTTTCCGGGTGGAACGAGTCTGCGCTTAAAACCACTTATCTCCTAGCTCTAAACGAACCAGTCAGGAATGAGCTAACATTTTACGATGAGCCAGCTAACCTTGAAGACCTCATAGAGCTAGCCATCGGATTAGACATAGAACTACAAACCAGATCCAGTTCCCTTCAGCGCCAGGTTAGTCTCAGCTCACATATACTCGACCCTCACTTAGCTCCATCTGTCAAAGGACTCAAAATAGGCCCACAAGTTAAATTTCAAACAACTAGAGTTCCCCGCCAGCCTGATCAGACACCTGAACCCGTCACTTTCGTTCCTGAACCTGTTTCCATGCCTGGTTCCCTAGCCACTGAATCAGTAATCCGTTCTGGAACTCTGATTTTTCAACCGGTTAATTTGTTGCCAGATTCAGTCAGAAAACCTGTTAGCTTAGCTCCAAAGACCCCTCGGCGTAAGAAACGGCGTCGCCTTAAGTCAGCTCTGTGCTGTCTAGAGACCCCTGGGTCAGCTCTGTGCCGTCTAGAGACCCCTGAGTCAGCTCTGTGCCGTCTAGAGACCCCTGAGTCTGCTCTGTGCCGTCCAGAGACCCCTGAG
>NW_015150774.1:81884-98034 GCF_000732505.1 Cyprinodon variegatus
CCCAGTCAAGACTTCAGTGAACCAGTCTCAGAACCTTGTTTATGATATATACTTATACCTGGGCTTAGTTTGGTATAGCCCTTTTAAGATTAACCCAGGATTGGTAAAGAGACTAAGTTCTCTGCAAAAACAAATCATGCATTTTATATTCCTTATCTTTTGCAAAAAGTAATTTCAAGATTCTGTGGTGGTCTTTTGTAACAGATTAAAATGTAAATACAGTATATGTAAAATACAAAACAGTAAATTGCCAACATTAACGCAAAATGTCTGGTTAAATCCATTGTGGTATTTATATGGTAATGAACTATGTACATTAATAAACAACTAGGGCAACCTGTGATTTCTTTGTACAGTATGTGATTGATAATTTCACTTGCTTTAAATAATAAAAAATTTTGGACAGGCTTTGATTTATTAACCTTGTCTGCAAGCTGTACTATTTTTGGAGTTATTAAGCAAAGATATATCCATCTGGTTCTACACCAGCCTAAATTGCTCAGTTCTGAAGAAAAATAGTTTGACCCATCACGCTGCAGTATTATGACATATAACTCTGATGAAAGCAAGAGGTGGTGACCCACATCTAATAGTATTGCTTTGCCTGATCAGCTCAAAAGCTGAGCGGCCCTCCTTTTCCTCAAATGATTTTATGAGAGCAGTCCCAGATTATTAATGTGACCAAAACTTGAGAGCTACACATTACCATTCTGGCTCACCAGTTTATCATTAAACATCCTGGATTACTTAACATACACTTAAAAAGGGTCAGTGCAGTGCATCCCATCACAAGTTTTATTTCACTTCTAAATATTTACGTGTAAATGTCCCTGATATACATGACAGGGTCAGTGAGAGTTTGGCCTATTGGCTCTTTTCTACTTACCTGTTTGCAGGATCTATTGTTTTTCTGTTCTTTAGAAAATTGTGCTCCATGGATTTTGCTGAGGAAAAGTCCTGCATACATGTGATCAGATAAAAGTGAGTCGTTTTGGATGAATGACGACACAGTGAAGAATCATTTTTAGAAGCTGTTTTTCTGAATTTCACTTAATGTACTACTTAAATTAAGTTATGGAATAATATTAGAATAGAGGAAAAATCCCTATGAATGCCTAAAATTTACAATAAATGTCAAAGAGGAAAATCGTATATTCGATGTTTGTATGTAAACCTGTTAATAGATAAACCTAAACATCTAAATCCTTAGAGAACATTTTGGTAAAATTTAAGTTCAGTTTGATATAAAATGAATTTGCTATTAAAATGATTTAAGGTCCGCCTGACAATTTTATTTTCCTCGTGAAACATTCAAACAAACTGGTCAGGAGTAAGGCTTAGTAAAGTAAAGCTACGTTTTCTTTAACTTAAAATAATCAAATAGATAAAATAATAGCCAATTAACACATTTCAGATTTACAGAGAGTTACAGAGAGTGAGTTTACCTTTTACTTGTCTCTGTGTGTAATCCTCTTTCCTCTAGTGCAGTCTTGTCCTCACTGAGTGTACAGAGTGTCACACCTTTTTTTTTAATTTCAGATTAGGTGTCAAAGGTTGACTTGCTGACTCCACCCTTTAACATTAGTAGAGGTGCTGTGACTCCTGCATTTAGGTGCCACAAAGCTGAACAGCTTGAATGTATTAGACATGGGGGACTCTTTCGTCATAGCAATAGATTTTGGTACTGCATATAGTGGACATGCCTTCAGTTTGACTGCCAAGGAAGCTAAAAGTGATATCCATGTAAAGAAGTGGGGAGAAGATGTTGGTCAACAAACTCCAAAGACTCCTACTTGTATCCTCTTCAATGAAAAGGAAGAATTGATCAGTTTTGGGTATAAAGCCCAAACTGACTATTTCAAAATGAAGGGAAAACAAGCCAAAGAATCTTACTTATTTGACTGCTTCAAGATGTCCCTCTACGGTAAAGTAAGTAAAACAAATTTCTTTTTTCTTTTTTTTTTTTTAAGGACAACACCTTATCCTATATATGAATATTGTTACTCCATGTAGTTGATGTTTTCTTCCACACTGTATGTTGTTACGATAAGGATTCAGCCTCAGACGTGATTGACTTCATGCTTTTTATTGTCCAGAGTTTCAACAGGAATCTGAAAATCAAAGCAGCCAATGGAAATGCATTACCAGCTCTTAAGGTTTTTACTGAAGCTCTCAGATTCCTGAAAGATGATGCATTACAAACCATCAATGACAGTGCAGCTGGTAAAAAGTTTATAGCCACTGATTTCACCTGGGTGCTGACAGTTCCTGCCATCTGGGATCCTTCAGCTAAACAGTTCATGAGAGAAGCTGCAATACAGGTAACACATATTCAAAAATCTAATCAAGAAAGGACAGTTGTGAAACATTTTCTTATGCTGTGTTTGTTAATATTCCAGGCAGGGATTGTTGAAGAAAGAAATAAAGAAAAACTTATCATTGCTCTGGAACCAGAAGCAGCATCTCTCTGGTGTAAGCAGCTGCCAGCTGAAGGTTTCATAGCAGAACACCAAGGGCAAACCAAACTAGAACAATCTCCAGGAACACAATATATTGTTGTTGACTGTGGAGGTATTGATTTATAATTTATTTTTTGCTTATGTACTGTTGCATTGCAGAGACATTTTAAATGTATTTTTGTAACTAGAAGATTTCACATGAAGATTTGTTTTATGTAAACAGTTTTATTTAAAAAAAAATAGCTTAAGCACCTATTTTAGTTTTGTCCAAACACAAATTTTTTTTAGTAGAAAGTTTAGAGAATATTTTTTTTCTAAAGGATTGACTGTCAAATATGTATTAGATTTAGGTTTAAATACTTTATGTCAACGTGAGGTTGGTCAAGGACCCAAATGCAAGGGAAAACAAACATGAAGAGCCAACTAAGGACAAGAAACCAGCAATGAGGAATTACAGAGGTGGTACTGTACATATATGGGGAACAGAACAAAGAATGGACTAATGAGCTGATATGGAGCAGGTGTGGATAGAAGTAACTAGAAGGGAGCAAGGGAAAAAAGACAGGCACAAGGGGGCAATAGAGAGTAACTCAAAAAATAAATTGAAACTCCCTTTATTTTCTACAACGAAAGCGAAATTGTACTGTTACAGCAGCAACAGGTTATAGCAGAAGTGGTCACACAATGTGGACCTTAGAATGAGTATAAAAATAACAGAATAAGTAACAGAATTTAAAAAATTAGAAAATAAGTCCTGTACTGTAGAGTGCGCAAAACAGCTTACATTTATTACAAAGTGGCAAATAAATCAAAGATCAACAAACCCGAAAGACAGAGATAACTGAAAACTGAAAACTCAAAGTCCAAAAGGGAAGAACCATAGCACTTTTAAAAAATGTAAGAAATGTGGTGCTGCAGATATCACGCAGATAGTTAATCATTAACTGGTCATCTCCCAGCTACAGCTTTTTTTTGCCTTAAGGAACATTTTTATGCTGGTAGTGCAGTTAGTTTTGCTTGTTCACTTTTTTCCACTCTGCATTTTAGGAGGAACCATTGACATCACAGTTCACGAAGTCCTGAAAGGAGGAGCATTAAAAGAGCTTCATAAGGCCTCTGGAAACAATCTGGGAGGACAAATTGTGGACCGAAGATTTAAAGAGTTTCTTAGAAAGATATTCTGTAATGGAGTCTGGGATGAGTTTGAAAAAAACCATCCCAATGATGTCAAAAAGATTGTGTATGATTTCACACTTTTCAAAAAACAAAATGATGATGTGGACATTAGCTGTCCTTATAGCCTTGGGAAGATTGCTCAGGATAAGAAGGCAATGGAGAAGTACTTTGAAAGGGTAGAAGGAGCTTCCTGGGATGAAGGATGTATAACCATCACTAAAGAGAAACTAAACTCATTCTTTACAGAGAGTCTGCAGGGTATCACTCAAAGTCTCAAAGAAATCCTTACCAAAGCCCTAAACATTAAGTACATTTTATTAGTAGGGGGCTTTGCTGAGAGCAAGATTCTGCGAAAACATATTGATGATAAGTTTGGGGTTAAGTGTAAAATTCTGTGTCCAGTTAGGCCACAGGAAGCAATCCTAAAAGGAGCTGTAGAGTTCGGCAGAAAGCCACACTTGGTGGCGTCTCGGAAAAGTGCTTTCACTTACGGAGTCAGAGTATCTCGAAGGTTTGACAAGTTCAAGCACAAGGCAGAAAAAAAATTCACCAACAAAGAGGGTGAATGGTGCAGGGATCTGTTCATGAAACTGGTGGAGGCCGATGAGGATGTGGATTGGGATGAAACCAGAACCTTCACCTTATATCCGACCGAGGCACATACGAGGATGATGAACTACAATTTTTACTGCACCAAAAAGACAAGTCCAATATATGTGGATGAGGAGGGAATGGTGAAGATTGGCTGCTTCTTTCTACACTCTCCAAACACCAAGCGTGGTATGAATCGGGAACTTAAACTAAACATAAAGTTTGGCTTCACAGAAATGACCATAGAAGGAAAAGACCTAGATTCTGATTTAACATCATCAATTGAGCTCGATTTCATGACTAATTAAAAATCTCAAAATATTTTTTGACTGTATAGGAGATTGTATTTCATGCATATCTTTATGTATATCTGAATTTTTTCCTTATACATTTTATTTCTTTGATAGTGTGGAATATCTGTATACTAAAAAAAACTTTGCAGAGCTACTTTCCTAAGATCTGTGATTTAAAACAATTATTTGCATGTGAAATTATATGTTATTTAACTTAAAACCTAATAGAAATAGCAGTTTAAATGAACACATAGAACCACGTAAATGTTATCTATTCTTTAGTTCCTCTGTGTTTTTGTGTCTATATGGTTGCCTTTTTGTTTCTGACTTTACCCGGAGACTGTATTATAAAAAGTTTTTTTAAAAATAAAATCAATTAACTGTGACTGTTATGATGTGTGTCCCAATTAGCTTATTTTAAAGCTCCAAACTTAACATATCCAGCTAATATTACAATGAATCCAGTTCAGTTGGGTGCTTACCAGTTTGGGTGATTGACTTCAATCATAATAATCACCTTCTTTTATGAACTCTTTAGTTAGTCACTGCCTTTGCAACAATCTCTCATCCGAAACAGCCACTTATAGACAGAAGATAGAGAGATCAAGAAAAGCCATTCAACAGAACCAAGCTCAGTAAAAATACTAATGTGCTGCAATTAGTGTGATAGGTCAATACATTTCTGATTGAGGGAGATCGGTTGATAAATATGACATTAATATTGGGGTAATAGAAGGTTGAAGAAATAACCATGGCAAACTGAGAACTTCTTACGAGTGATTATTGAGAAGGATCTGTTATTAACCCTCAGCTTAATGAAAGACCTGTAGTTTACCTTTGAGACTAAGAGAAAAAACAGAAGCCAAACATTCAGCAGGTCGAACATAAACTAAAACAATACCAACACAAAAAAGCAGCGATAACGTGGCTCAAAAGCAGGATAAAATATCAAACAGCAGGTGAACTAAACACAGCAGTGCAGAATACTGAGTTTTTACAGAGGAGAAAATTAACAATACAGAAATCAAGTATTTAAGAGAAAGAACACAATAAACACAAAAATGTGTACAACAAAAAATGGAGAAAAATAGTTATCTGATTGATTGTTTTTGTGAAAACACTATCCCTTGAAAATACACTTCTATATCCTACTTAAACATGTGATTTGAGCACTTTTTTCTAATTATTGCCAAGGGCACATCCCTGCTTAGTGTGTAATCTACCTTGGCTAAAACATGGACAATGAGCAAAGGGATGCTGTGTCATGAACTGAGGACAGAGGGACCCAGTATTCAAGGAGAGACAGTCCGCCCAATCTCAGACACTCTGGTTTAACAGTCCAGACCAAGAATGTCCCCAACTGCTGCAGTCCCAGAGGTCTTGCTGGAAGCCGATCCTGGTCAGGGATCCAGAACAGACAGGAACAGAGAACAGGCAAGATCCAGATCAGGCAGGAACAGAAACAGGTGGCAGGATCCAGACTTCCAGAGTCTGACTGGGACCAGAAGCATGACCAGGTGGTCACGCACAGGAGCAGACAGGATCAGGTGCAGACAGGCAGGCACAGTGGAAGAGGGTAGCTGAGACTGGACGTGGAACCGGAACTTGAAGCAGGACTTTAAACTGGTCTCCTCCCCGCAGCCAGGCTTACTGGATAAAAACTGAACCTCCCCACATATTGAGCCAAAAACCCAGAGGACTCCGCGGGGGAGGAACAGTGGACGATCAGGAGACGAGGCAAACACTAAAACCCTCTTTCCACGGGCTGCTACAGTAGGATCCAGGACATGAACCCTGACAAAAAACTAAACAGACAGACTAACAGAAAGATAAGTAATGATCTGGCACTGAATGCTCAGGCTGAAGGGAATTTAAACCAGAGGAAACAGGTGAGGGGAATAAATTGTAATTAAGGCAGGGAGGGAAAACGGCAGGTGAGAGGAATTACTAATTAGGGAGGAGCAAACAGGCCAGATCATGACATGCTGGTACTTACGCCTTGCATAGAACTTTTGAGGTCGAGGATTTTTCACCCCCTATTGTCACCAAAATGGGTGACAATGGCTATGGGTTGGAGCTTTATTATTTTGAGCTGCTGGCTTCAATGTGCTGACTCAGCAATGCTGAGAGCTGCAGAGGAAAGGATGGCTTGCAAAGGAGAAATATGTCTAAGGTCATAGGTGTGTAACAGTCTGTTAAAACCAATTGGCAAGTTCAGCAGCAAAGAATCCCTGTAACCACTTCGGTAGCATTGAGCTGGTCTTGGGATTCATTTTTAAGATATTGCAAAGAAAAAGTTAAAACATGCACAGTAAAATCAAAATAGGACCCCATAAACCAGAAAGTGGTTTATGGCGTTAGTTACACTTTAAGCTCAGTATTTAAAGATAAAGAAAACACATGACACAGGAGAGATCTGATAAAAAGAAAACAAGGTTTTTTTTTATCAGTTACCGCCACCAAAATTAATATTCAAAGGTGAGACTTCTGTTTCTTGTGTGTATCATTCTTTGTAAAGCTAACAAATCATTTAAGAAAGAGATTAGATCAATGGTCGAAAGCAGTTGAGTGTGGCTCTAAGTCTAGGGATTCTTCACTTCACTGGTAATTGGAAAATTTTGTGTTAACCATTGCATGACTGTTTATTTTTATTGTGATTTTTACCATAAAATTCTTGCCTAAAGACAGTTTTTTAATACAGGCAAAGGTTAGTTTGACTGACAATCGTTTGGCTTTTGTCTGGTGTGAACTGTAATAAAAACTTTGTGGTTGTTTTTATTCTGCTCAATCATTGATGTTACCAACAGAGCTAATCTGTTTTACTGTAAACAGTTGAAGAGTGGGTATAAAATGTTTATGATACAGCACTAACAGCTTTCTTAACGTCATTGCAATCTTTGAAGTATCACGCAGCTGCAGTTATATAAACTTGTATTTCTTTTTTCAATGAAACTAATATATAAGATATGGACTATTTTTTATTTATTTTTTATTTTTCAACAGACTTCATTATTTTTTTGCACAACTCGATTCTCTTATTATAAAAATATGAATTTTTATGTGAATTAAATGTGAGTTTTTATGCATCTTTTATGCATCAGGCTGTATTTTACCTCTATGATGCATACTACGCTTTGGTTTCTAAGATTTGACTTTTGGCCTCATTGTCAACTTTCTTGAAACTTTCTTACAGAAATGGAATTTCCCTTTGAGATTAATAAAGTATTATTGCATTGATTTAAATGGGAGCAGTAGAAATATGTAGAGAAAATAAGATATATTACATGAGATGAAAGTGAAGGTTCAAAATTACTATTACTCTTCAATGACACAAAGAGGCATTGAAAATTCTGGAAACAGAATTTTGTTTTACATGTAGTTACAAGTAGTTATGTTGGCTTGCCTTCTGTACCCCACTTTGTCCCATAGCGTCTACTAGACTACAGAGCATAGCAGAGGAGAGACAAGTGTAAAATATTGCAAATGCTGTGTCAGCACCATTCCACGAATTTAGCTTCTACATCAATGTACATGCATGAAAAATAAAACCTTTTCAAGAGAATGTTTATCATCCATCAGTTTCAGCGTTCTCAGCTGAAGGCAGACATGGGCAATGTGGAGTCAAAAAGTCATCTCCATGTCATGTATTTGTTCTACCCAGCCACTGAAGCAGGTGAGTCCAATCTTCAACATGAATTAACCTGTGCAGATTGGACTCACCTGGTTAATTGGCTGGGTAGATTAAATACATGACATGGAGATGACTTGTTGACTCCACATTGCCCATGTCTGGCTGAAGGCTATGCTAAGTAGCGATTAAATCCCTCTGGAGAGGTCTGTGTTTGCTGGACCAAGTCAGACTACCTTTTTCCTACAATTCAGATGGCGCTGAATGTAATTTTTTTTGTTTTTCGTCCTGCGATCCAAACCGAGTTGAACACGTTTCCTGAAAACACCTGCAGCAGCTAATCCAGTTCTGGTAACCTAAATCTAACCGGCAAAAGAGCAACAGCGGGCCCCAATTGCTGTTTGCCGAAGGAGCCATTAGAAGCTGCTTGAAGCCTGAGATGGAGACAAGGAAAGAGCCGCAGAGAATCTGCAACATGAGGGCCGTGGCTACCAGCTAGTTGCGTAACTAAAGTGAGACATCCCGGGCTACCATGAGTTATAAAGTTAAACCCCCTGTAAAGTTGCCTCCTATTATTGCATCAGATTAATCGAAATCTCTTTGAGATGAGTTAAACAGCTTTAAACAGCTTCTTCACGGGGTTTGACTCCCCACACACCGGTCCCCTCAACTGCCCTCAACTCTCCACACACCTCCAACCACCAGCCACCCAGAGACACCGGTCCCCTCCGTGCCCCCTCCAGAGACACCGGTCCCCTCCGTGCCCTCAACTGCCCTCAACTCTCCACACACCTCCAACCACCAGCCACCCAGAGACCTTCCCTGCCCACCGCCGCCACTCCCACCAACCGCCTACCCATTAACACCTTCAGTCATGCCTTCCTCCCCCCTCACAGTAACACCAATGCAGGTGAGAGGGCAGCTGATGAGGCTGAAACAGAGGAAAGCCTCAGGACCAGAGGGCCTCCCCCCCAGGCTGCTGAGGACCTGTGCAGATGAGCTCTGTCAGGTCCTCAGCTACATGTACAACCTGAGCCTCAGCCTGGGGGTGGTCCCCACCCTGTGGAAGACCTCCTGTGTGGTTCCGGTTCCCAAAATGCCACACGCCAGGGATCCGGCCCACTTCAGACCAGTCACCCTGACATTTCACCTGATGAAGACCATGGAGCACCTCGTCCCCGCCCACCTTCGCACCGTGGTGAGCCCCACCCTGGACCCGCTGCATTTTGCCCACCGGCCCAACATCAGAGTAGATTACGCCATCATCTACCTGCAGCAGTGGGCGCTCACCCACCTGGAGACGACTGGGAGCGCTGTGAGAGGCATGTTCTTTGACTTCTCCAGTGCTTTTAACACCATCAGACCGGTGCTGCTGAGGGGGAAGCTGGAGGACGCTGGTGGACAAGCATCTTGCTGACTGGACCATCAACTACCTCACTGACCGTCCTCAGTACGTGCGGCTGCACGGCTGCCAGTCAGAGGTGGCACTCTGCAGCACTGGGGCCCCCCAGGGCACCGTCCTGTCTCCATTTCTTTTCACCCTCTACACCTCGGACTTCACCTACAACACGGACAGCTGCCACCTCCAGAAGTTCTCCGATGACTCAGCCATTGTTGGCTGTGTGTCTGAGGGGAACGAGCTGGAATACCAGTCGGCCATCATGGACTTTGTGGACTGGTGTGAGAGAAACCATCTGTCTCTGAACACCAGTAAGACAAAAGAGATGGTGATCGTCTTCAGGAGAAGACCACCACCCCACCCCCCCATAAACATAAAGGGACAGGACATAGAAACTGTGGAGAGTTTCAAATACCTGGGTGTTCACGTCAACAATAAACTGGACTGGACTCACAACACTGACACTCTGTATAAAAAGGGCCAGAGCCGCCTCCACCTCCTGAGGAGGCTGAGGGCCTTTGGAGTCAGCAGGCCCCTCCTTAAAACCTTTTATGACTCTGTGGTGGCCTCAGCCCTACTCTACGCTGTCGTCTGCTGGGCCCCTGGCAGCTCAGAGTGGGACCGAAAGAGACTGAATAAGCTGGTGAGGAAGGCCACTTCTGTCCTGGGCAGCCCTCTGGACTCGGTGGAGGAAGTGGCTGGGAGGAGGGTGTTGTCCAAACTCACATCCATTATGGACAACACCTCTCACCCTCTGCACCAGACTGTAGAGGATCTGAGCAGCTCCTTTAGTGAAAGACTTAGACACCCAGTCTGTAAGAAGGAGCGCTACCGCAGGTCATTCATTCCTGCTGCCACCACACTCTATAATACTGCACTATAACCACAATAACTCTTGTAAAAACCACTGTGCAGCTATATTATAGTTTTTTTATTTATTGACTGTGCAATATTCTGTGCAATATGCTGACTGTGCTTTATATGTGAATATAATAGTCATACCACTACCTCACCGTTGCTACTCACCCTCCCTCTTCCCTCAGATTTTTGTTTAGGAAGTAAATAATTTTAGTGAAAAAAAAGTTCCCTAAACAAAAATGTACAAACCGTTGGTTATTTTCAGTGAAGAATCCCACCTAAAAACATAATTCCTTATGCAGCTAGATACTCTTATTCCCTTCTGCTGGAGAATCATGGTTTAAGGTCAGACTATTTATTTTCTTCCCTTTATTGCCCACTAGAGGAGAAACAAGTACTGTAGTGAACAGCTTGACACAACAAGCAGGGCTTTCTTAAATAACAGTTTAAAATCATATTATTTTGGTTCCACAAATGTAGAGGCAGTGAAATCCTGTTGCAACCTACTCTGCTTCATAGAATACATTTCTTCATTGGAAATGAAGCTGCTGAGTAAAACTTGGTTTTATTAGTTTCTTCTAACATGTAGTACATGTTACAACTATATCTCTCATTATTATCCATCTATCAATTTTCCGTCACGCTTTCCCAAGCGGGCCACAAGGGGTGCTGGTACCTATATCCAGCTGTCATTATTATCATTATCGTTATTACATTTATAATAAACTGGCCAAATTCCCATCAATGTATGAGTAAGATGGTATTTCTTTCTCCTCGCTATAAATAAATACTCGTAATACCGCTTAATAACAAATACTTTAATGGATGGGAATTTATTTTCTTATATTTTCTTTTTTCATAGTTTTCTTTCTTATCATTTTCTTTCCTTATTGCAGTGAGTGTGATTTTCCAGCAGAGAGCAGAGCAGCACTGTGGAACATTCTCCAGAAGAATAAATAAATGCCCTAATCAAGAAGTTGTCAGTCAGATTTATTCATTAGAAAGCAAGACCATTGATTAAAAATAGCTAGATTTTTTAGCAAGAACATTTTCAGACATTGTTTTTCCATTTTAAAGCACAGTTTTGATCCAACAGATCTTTGCCAAATTATTTCTACCTCTATAGATTTATATTTGGAACTTTACAAGCTTCAATGTAATTTATTGGGATTATATTGGAACATTATACAACAAACCAGTACATACGTCTAATGGGAGTAAAAATTCTACAACTCTTTTTTAATTGTGATTAAAATTTAAGGAAGTACAAGTCACATAAGACAGAATATTAATCAGAACCACAACACAGCTATAGGAAAAGCTGAAATCTGGGCGGAAGACGCTCTCGAGGTACATAAGTTCCCGAAGTTTATGGGCACTGCCATTTTAGTTTGTGTAATTCCTGCATTGAGAGCTGTAGTGTTGTGTACCACTGATAGGATGTGAGGAACCGTACTATTGTGATATGTAAACGGTCATAAGAACCAACCGCGACATGGGTCACTGATCCAAGCTCGGTCTGGACTCTGCACGCATCAGTTTCAGATTGGTAAATGGAGCAATACAGATAACCACAGATCAGACAAAAATAATTAATCTGAATCACTGTCAGAGGCATTGTAAAAAAAAAAAAAAAAGGTTTGAAACTCTATTCTGCGGTGTCTGTACCATGACATTCAAGGAAGAATCAAAGAGTTCATCGGTTGGAAAAAAAATGCTTAATGTCTTTGGTGGCTACATCTACAACGTGAAATTTTGCATGAGAACTTTTCTAGGGGGAAGAGTAATGCTGTTTGAACCAGACACACAGTGCATCATGCAAGACGGTATGAAGTTATTACCTGCTCTGGTTGAAATTCCTGGTTGACTTTTTCGAAAATGATGTGATTTCCTGTCAAAATTCTTTCTTACGGGGGAAACTTTAGCATTCCTTGAGGAAATGGGAGCAAATCTGTAAACATTTCCGCACGTTTCTCCCAAACTGGCCAATAGGCAGGATGATCCCTGCACGCCACTTACAAGAGCTCACTAAATGATGGAGACTGCACCAAAAAGAGAAACCATACACCTGTCCAATTACAAGAGAAATGGTGCCCAAATGTAAGGTTAGATAATCCCCTTGAGGATGAGCAGGATGTGATTTACAAAAGCTGCATGAAGCATGTGAGGAAGGATATACTGGATGAATTCCTGGTTTACAGCCTCAAATCACAACAGTAGATAACAATCATGTAAAATAAAATATAAGTCCATTCTATAAACTTTGTATAAAGAGTCAAGGATTATATTTCCAACTTTTCAGATAGAGATTGGATCAGAGTGTCAGTATGAGCCTATACGTCAACTGCCTTCAGCATGCGGAAGAAGGACCTTTGTCTGCATCCTTTTGTTGACTTTCATGAGCTCAATCATAACAATTCCTGATTAACATACACTTCCATGCCTTCAGGATCTGTTCAGCAATCTTAGAGGCATTTCATAGTATTCCATTTTGGACGAAGGAAGGACTTATCATCAAGTAGATAATAATCATCAAGGATTTGTGAGTGAGAAGTCAAGGCACCTGAAATTCAGTACACCACTGGGTTTTAATGAATGGGTAAGGATACCATTTGGACTGAGTGATGTGTCAGCTGCATTCTAATGATGTATGGAAGGTGTTCTAGAGGGCATCAGGGATGGGTACTGAGTGCCATTATGCTGCCAAATGTTCAGCAGAATGTGAAAAAATGGCATTAAAATTTGGCCAGCCAAATATGAGCTTTTCAAGAAATAAATTCTTTATCTTAGGTAAATAGTTTTATGAGATATCCTTGATACTGACCCAAATGATTTGCAAGCTGTAGTGGCTCTGAAGTAGGAAAGATTCCACTCCACATGAAACATAAAAGGCATTACCGGTACTAGATTTCCTTAGCTATCACCGATTGTTTATCCAAGACTTCCCCCGACTTGCAGACCTCTGTGTGATTTTCTTCAAAACTCAGCTGACACAAGTAAAACCCTAGAGGCTACAGACCTCAAATGGGTGAGATTGTGAAATTAAAGAAAACACAGGTCAACTTCCTTCGTGCACACCTGTGACATAGACAACTGAACATCAGACTGTGCTATCCATGTTTGTGGAGATGCTTATTATTCCACCCATTTTAGCCTATCCCGACTTTGATCATACGATTTTGCGGCATACGGATGCAAATAAAGAAGGGCAAAAACAATATGTTGTTTTTGGACATGAGCAATAATCATAACACCTGCTGAACAAAACAATAAAGGAAACAATCCCATTTATTCCTTTAAACTTGAGTTTCTGAGTTTCTATTAGAAAAACTATCATTAGCTTCACATTTCTCCACTCTAAGAGAGCACTCAAATACACACCCACTTTATGTCCCCCAGGATACAACCTGTGTCTCTGCACTGACTGCAATATCGATATTAACACTGGCCACATTACATTGAAAGTAAGGTAACAATCTTATCAATATGAGAAGCATAATTTTCTTGATTGCTTTGTTGTTGGAAAAATAACTCATTACAAGAGGTATTATGTAACATCATTACTCCCAACACTGGTCATGGTGTTTTTTCAGTTTGGTTTAACTGCATAAATATTCTCTGTAGACCTGTTGTAATAATCTGTTCTACACCCTAATTTTCCCTTCAAATGCAATTCTACTATTGCTTTTTTCTGATAGTCTGCATATATCTCTCATTGTAGGAAGTTTGCACTTTACTTTCAAATCATCCTAAGTTCTACTGTGTGACAAGACTGGGAAAATCTATTGTTCTTCAGTCTGCCTTTACTTGAGCTATGCTGTATAGGTTTGTATAGGAATAGTAGAAAATTAAAATTAACAATTAATTTATTAACATAACAATTAAAATTATCAGCTTGATACCACGCTGAAATCTTGTGGAGCAGTAAAGTTCAGAGAGACAGTTCAGTTTTAGAGCGCTAATGTAAATAATTCTCATAAAGAAAAGATAAAAACAATTACAGCTAATTTTGGGTGTTCACTTCAGCTTATTTAGAATTTTGGATTCAGATCAGATCACCTGATCTCTTTAATATGGCCCACATGATGTCTATATACAATCCTTCACAACTCTGCACCAGCTGAATCCTACATTTTCCCACTTTTCATGTCTATAGAAAACATAACATCCTAGGGAGGGGTGTAATCCCTGAGTCAGGCCTTCTGTCAGCTGTCTTGCACATTGATCAGGTGCTCAATCTCTGAGCTGTCCTCAGATCAGCAGTCTGCAGTTCCAGCGGGAGGTGGCCTCAGTGCCACAACCGGTCCACTCTGCTGTCCAGGGTAGGCTGACTGTATGTTTGGCATAGACTTTGTCCTCAGAGGCCTGTTCAATCCCTCTACCCTTCTGTCCATCAGCTCTCCTCAACATTCAGCTGAGGTCACCAACATGTTAGACCGCCCCCAGCCCTTTACCACCCCAAGTCTGATAGTGACATAACAGAGAGATGAGTTAGACGTGCTGTATTCTGCCAATTTTTCCTGAAAACTGTCAGTAAACATCATCATTATACTGTGATTGGTAACATATTCATGATTATTGACTTTACCATACAGTATTCTTCATATTTTTTATTGTATTCTCCTGGATCTAGCACTATGTGTTGAGGTCTCTCTTTAAACTATTTGTTGTAACTTTGCAATTCTCTGAATTCAAAAAGGAATATTGTCACGCTGTTTATTCATAACTGTTCAGATTTCTCACCTCCTTGAAAAGATGGATTTGTTACATATTGGACAAGAACCACCCCTTGGATTCACAGATGGTGAACTGGATAGATTGAACCTACAGTGCCTTTTCAAAGGATTGGGCCCCCTAAGCTTTTCGACCTTTGGTCACATTCTAGGGTTTTTTTTTGTTTTTTTTTAAATGAAAAACAAAAAAAATTGGTGTGCAAAATTATTAAACCACCTGGAGTTAATACTTTGTAGCACC
This sequence comes from Cyprinodon variegatus, assembly GCF_000732505.1. Classification (NCBI taxonomy): domain Eukaryota; kingdom Metazoa; phylum Chordata; class Actinopteri; order Cyprinodontiformes; family Cyprinodontidae; genus Cyprinodon; species Cyprinodon variegatus. The sequence continues at coordinate 97,263 of NW_015150774.1, forward strand.
ACCATTTGCTTCAGGCCCGTCTCTATCAGTTTTACACATCAAGAGACTGAATTTTTTGCCAATTTTTGCCCTTTCTCGACTTCAATGAAGTTGGATCGTTGATGAACAGCAGTTTTCAGCTCTGTCCACAGATTCTCGATTAGATTCAGTTCTGGACTTTGACATACCCATTCTGACACCTGGATATGTTTATTTGTTAACCATTTCATTGTAGAGATTTAGGTATTAGATCATTGTCTTGTTGATCTTCTCCTTCTTTGAGCTTAAAGTTTAGAGGGATGGACGCGTCTTCATAAATTTGCTGTTGTCCGATACTCCTTTTTTTTCTTTGCTCCTTAAGAATTTTAAAGCTTGGAAAATCTTTTTGTATGCAAATCCGTCTTATTGATGTGCATTACCCCCATCTAGTGGAATGGAGTGTGGATCGGGATGCTACAAATAAATTCTCCCACACATACACACAAAAAAGATAATAATAACAACTAAATTAATAAATCTTATATCCTTTCCATCAATTTCGTTTTCTTATGGTAATTCATTAAATAGGTGAAGTGGGTAGCACTGCCTTGCAGCAAGAAGGTTGCAGGTTTGATTACTTGCTAGTGGTCTTTCTGCATGGAGTTTGCATGTTCTCCCTGAGCATGTGTGGGTTCCCTCCGGGTACCCCGGCTTCCTTCCACAGTCCAAAAACATGACTGTTAGTTTAATTTGCTTCTCTAAATTCTCCTCAGGTGTGAGTGTGTGCATGAATAATTGTTTGTCTTTGTGTTGC
>NW_015150774.1:98351-100367 GCF_000732505.1 Cyprinodon variegatus
GTTTCCTGTTGGATGTTTTCCCATTTTAAATAATGTACTATTTAACCCTTTATGATCAAAACGTAATCTGGATATAATGGTTTCCTCTTTTCTATTTCTTCCTGTTCTCCTCATTGTACAACTTTTCTTTGAATACTCTAAAGCAACCTCCCAGTTTTATCCTCTCCCCACTGCTTCTGCCATATTTCCTTTTGTTTAATAATAGATTTAACTTCTTCTTTACTGAATGATACCAATATATCAAAATAACTATTTTTTTTTTGTAGCTTGTTTTGCAAATTTATCTGCCAACTCACTTCCTTTTACCCCTACATGTGATGGTATCCATGTAATAGTAACTATTAATCCCATTACCTGAATTCTACAAAGTAAAAACTGAATCTCTAATAAAAGGTCTGGTCTACTAAAAGAATGATTGTTTTTTTATTGCATATAATAATGAACTTTAATCAGAACATTTTGTACCTACAGGACAAACTTCCTCAATCCAAAATGATTCCCAACATCTCTCCTGCATAAACTGATACTCCATCAGTATTTTTTTTTTTTTACATTTTTCAATACTGAATTATGGAACAATGAATGACACCCCACTATTACTATTTGAATTTGAAGCATCTGTATAAACTTGGACATATGCATAGTACTTACTGTCTAAATAAATTTGTACTGAAATTGGATCTAAAAGGTTATCTTCTTTTTCCTTTCCCTACAAGGTAAAATCAACGACTTCTGAGACTATCACAGAGCAGGCGCATTTATACAGACAGTTGATTACACACAGGTGGATTCTATATATCATGATCATCAGTCATTAAGGACAAAATTGGATAATTTAGAGATCCTCACTGAACTAGAGAGTGTTAAATGCACTGAAAGTAAAGGGGCAGTGTGAGGTAGTTTGGTTGAGGGTCAGAAAGGTGAACAAAAAAACAAAGCTTCAGCCACCGGTTCCAGATTTCTCTTTTGTCTTTTATTTGGCACTTTTATCTCTGATAACCATTCCTGAGCTTCCGAGAGCTCAGTGCTTATATAACCAATTGGCAACAAACCTGCACTTGAGTGGACCAAGCCACAATTAACCACGTAGAAAAAAAACAAACAAAGTCTAATCAGAGAAACCAGAATAAAAGTATTAATGTAATTTACAAACTCATCTACATAATAAAAGAGTCTACAAAATAAACAATATGATACAAGATAACTCAAAACATTTCTTTCAAGTAAAACAAACAAAGCATTACTCCAAAGGAAACCCTCTAAATGGTAGAACCCAGCAAGTTGATTGATGTGCCATCTAGCCAATTTAGCAGGAAATATTTGGACAAATAAGGGTGAGTAAAAAGGAAAACAAATACCATGAATATACTTTGAAACAAAATAAACAATTTCAACCAATAATCCAGAATTAATAGCTTTAATCTAAACATAAATAGATGGAAACTGCAACATAATGCTAAAACAAACCAACCCGGGATAGTAAATGAAGCAAAGTTGCAAACTAATGTTTAAATGTAAGCATTACAAATCAGAAAAAAAGAATGAGGGAGACATGGTGAAAACACACTGAACCACAGGCAGATACATTTTGTACTCTCCACTCTTCAGTTTTTTTATTTGTTTAAAACATCTAATACATGTTGTTCTACTTCATGATTGCCTCCCACTTGTTGCTGACTATAGACAAAGAATTTTAATTTTATATCTTTACATGTAAAGTCGGAAAAAAGTTAAAAAGTTCAAGGGGGCCGAATACTTTTGCAAGACAGTTTACATACTCTAATGGACTCTTAAGGGTGGGTTATACCCAAACTACATATTACAAGATGCGTTTTAGTAGGTTTGCTTCCTCCAGCTACTGATCTCAAAGGTTTGGGACAAATGGCCTGCCTGCTACATTCTTATAGGTACTTAATTCTGCATATGCCACTGTCAAAAATGGACAAGATGGACAAAATAGACCTTTTCTAAACACATCTCAGCATCCCAGAAGGTGACTGTTTTCATATCTGTAAA
>NW_015150774.1:101906-130406 GCF_000732505.1 Cyprinodon variegatus
GGACGGGACCACAGCAGCGGCTGTAGGCTTTGCTTTGCGCAGGCGGTCTGGAACGCAGCGGGGCGGAGCGCTGACGAGTATGTGGGATTTCAGGGTTATACCCCAACTACATATTACAAGATGCGTTTTAGTGGGTTTGCTTCCTCCAGCTATCTCAAAGGTTTGGGACAAAATGGCCTGCCTGCTACATTCTTATAGGTACTTAATTCTGCATATGCCACTGTCAAAAAGGGACAAGATGGAAAAAATTGACCTTTTTCTAAACACATCTCAGCATCCCAGAAAGTGACTGTTTTCATATCTGTAAAGACTTCACCTTATCCTCAGCACAGTGATGGAGTATAGTGGGATTTTAGAAGACAAAACTGAATTAAACTGTTTTGCAGTTCTATTTTGAAGTTGTGTTCTCATAGCAGCCAATGTATTATTATTTATTATCATATAAAAGTTTATATCATATATAATTTATATAGTTTGTATTTGAGCATATACATTAAACATCTTGGGCATTTAGTAAAAACATTCAATTAGTATTTTAATAAATAAAAGTTTAGGGCCAGCTATGGGGCAATGGTCTACAGCAGGTTGCACATATTATCTCAGGTTGCAGTGTCCTCCCCCCTTTGCTCTCATATAGATCTGCACCTTCTCCAGAGTCAAATATCAGCCCTGCTATACATAAACTCTACCTCTGGTAAATTAGAAACCCAGTCAGACCTGGCAATGCACTAACTATGCAAACGTCCTGGTTCTGTTTGAAATGCTGATTAGGTTATCATAAACTGAAAGAACATTGTCCAAATCATTATTAGAATAAGAATTTGTACGTCAGCTGCATTACTGTACATTGAAGAGGAAACAGCTGCAGGGGTTCAAGATTGCTCAGTAGATCTTTGTCTCCCCCACATTCCTTAAGAAAATATGCTTGACCAACCTGCATCAAGGGGCCACCAAGATCCGGTACAACCCTCCCTACCTAGAACCTTCTTTTCAGCAGCCTCCGTCAGGAGATCTTTTATCAACCTAATAGAGATGCTGCCAAATGAAAGGTTTTTTTTTTTTTTTGTTAACCTCAACCATCTTAGCAGTATTCTGCTGCCCTGTAAGATTTAGAATCAGCTCAAAAATGATTCTTAAATAAATAATTTTCACAATTACACACATGTTCTGATCTTCTCTCTCAGTCTGACCAACTCCAAACAGAAGTGCAGAGACTCCCTCTGGTCTGTGATGAAGGTTTTATTTCCTGGACATTATGATAATCAACCTGCTGCTGAGCTTTAATCCATCTAAAGTCCACTTTTAATTTACACACCCAATTCTTTTTCACTAAGTGTCTTTTAATCTGAGAACAGATGTTGTATGTAAATCACAGCTGCTCAGGAGTCCAGTGCCTGAAAGGCTGGTCATGGGACCACTGAAGCTAAAAGGCATTCAACCCACAGCTAAACCTGTTGCATTAAGTCATCTGCTACGGCTTTCTAATATGTGATAACTGTCAAGAAAAAAAAAGGTGTTGGTGTCTACAATTGTCAATGTAGGTCAATCAGAGTGAATAAATGTGATATTTTTACATGTTTCTTTTGTCACCTGCGACATACATTTGACATCAGAAGTTTCATCTGTAAAAAATACAAATCTGGAGGTTACAAATAAAGAAAAAAGTTTTATACTTTGCACCAACAGAAGTGCTAATCACAAATACGAGTACATAGACAAATTGTAAAGTGTGAATCGATTAAACGTTACACTGCACATCCTGAAAAAGAACATTTCAATGAAGCTATGGTAATCAACAGCCCAATCCCAAACTGGCCACTAAACACTAACCCTGAGATCTTACCCTCCGTCAGCATGTTCCCGCTGAAGGTCCGCCACATTAAATGGGAAACGCCGTTTTTTTTTACATTGGGCCCTTGATTTTACGTTATTACATCATGTTCTACTCAACCATATGAGTTTTGTGTCATTTGGAGCAGATGACGTCATACACACACCGCTTTGTTTTAAAAAAAATACAAATATCAAAAATATAACCGCAGATGTCTGGGGACAGTGATTCGCCCACATGTTATGAATGCTGGCGTACCATAAAGAACACATTATGAACAGTTTAGTTTGTGACTTCAAGTCGTTTGCCCATAGGAAGAGGTTACTTGGATATAACCAAACCGAATATCTTCTGAACAGCCCCAAATGACACAAAACTCATATGGGTGAGTAGAACATGATGTAATAACGTAAAATCAAGGGCCCAATTTAAAAAAACGGCGTTCCCCTTTAAACTATGTAGTAGGTAGGGCAAGTGAACCATCCAGCCGTTAAACCAGGCATCCCCAATGTCAGTCCTGGAGGGCCGCTGTCCTGCAGGTTTTAGAGGTTTCCTTGCTCCAGCACAGTTGATTTTAATTGAAAGCTAATTAACAGGCTTTTGCTCTACTGCAATCATTATAATCAGCTGTGCTTAAACAGTGAGTCTGCATAAGTGCAGGCTCACTGGACTTTGACAGTGGGTGTAACTGTGACCTAATGTAAGTTCCGCTGGTTTGCTGTATCTTCATCACTGAGACAGATAATCACAAGTTAGATATATGAAAATGATGTATTTTTTTCCAAATGGGAAGGTCCTCTTTAAAACAGTTTTATCTGACCATAAACATGCATTTGTTTTAAGAAAGGGACAAATGTTTAATGTTATGTTGTCCTGCACCACAGAGCTATAGCATGAACATGGGCCATCACTATGTTGCCATAGCAATGACTTTTTTCGGGGTTTAACATATTCCCTGAATTAAAGATCAGAGCGGTAGAAATTAATTTATTGATATTATCATGTACATATATGGTTCTAAAGCTCATATGTTTACACTGTAATGTTGAATTTGTTACTTTAACAATAATCTATGATTGATATATATATATATATATATATATACTTATTTTTTTTTAACAAAGCAGTATTGAACATTTGAAAAGACTTAATCTAGTTTCAATTCTTCTCTTCAACGTCTGTGTGGCTGCTTTCTCCACATGTGTGTAGGAATGGGTCAAAGTTGCCATGAAGGTCTGTGTGTTCCCAAGTTTGCTGGGAAATCATAAACTCTGCATGGAAAATGACATGCACAGGTTTCGGCCTCCTGAGTATGCAAGCTCAAAAAATCTGACCCCTGGAAATCCATTTAGAGGTCAGTTTTAGAGTCAGTGTTTGGCATTTTTCTCTGACAAACTGGATTCAGAGTTGAAGGAAATTCATTTTAATCAGTACCAAAGCTGGAAATGTTTCTGGCCATCAGTGAAGACCTAATGAATTTTTAATAACTCTGCTGTTCGTGAGTTTATTTCTGTCAGCCGTTACTGTTTAAGTCTTTTTATTTAAAGGATGTTTCCAGTTAGCGTGCAGAGAAATGTCCAGTTTCAGCAGGTTTTACTTCTTGTTTTATACTTTTAAAAAGGTTTTCACAGGAAGTCTTGGTTTCGTCTCAGGTTTCTCTACATCTTCCTCATTTACGTGACCACAAGTTACCAACTTTCTTCAAGACCTCTCTTTTTCCTTGTTGTAGTCCCATTCAGCTGTAACATTTAAATCATAATTTCTCTGGATGTTACTGACACTGGCTGAATTCAAAGCATTTTTATCACTAGTTAATTGGTGAACCAAAAGGTAGTGTCTGATTAGAGATACACGTTACCCCATCTCTCCTTCAACAGAGGGCTCCAGCTGCATCAAGCTGTAGCTCAGCAGTAACATGGATCATCTGCCACCTATAATGTTAAATGTCTGTGTCATATCTGTTTCTCTGGACTTATTGGTTCTGTTCAAGTTCTCATTTTGGATTTTCAGTTCTGATTTGATTTTGGTTATCCTGTTTTGATTTTAAGATTTATATCATTATTTTGAATCACTTCTTAGTTTACGCTTTTTCGTTTATTTTACTCATCTCTTATCAGCATTTTTGAGATTTATTTAATCTTTGCTATAGTTCCTTATATTGATAGTTTTATGTTATCTTTAGATTATGTTTTCCCTTTGCAGATTATTTATCTAAATTTCTCCAGTCCCAAACCCATCCTCTTGTTTCCCCTTTTTTGGTTATTTTGTGATTAGTTTCGTATTCCTTTTGTGTCATATTAGTTCTTCCCAGCCCTATTGTATTCCCATAGTTACTCTTTGTTGCCCCCTAGTGCCCCTCTCCTTTCCCCTTTGCTTCCCTCTAGCTGCTTGTGTCCACACCTGCTCCCAATTAGCTAATTACTCCAGTCATTGGCTTTGTCCGAACTTCAGCCTCTGAATCGCTCAGTCACTATATAGAGCGGGGACTATATAGTGGATGTTATGGTGAACTCAGCTCTGCTTGTCTAGTGATCATTACTTTTCAAGGTGCATTGTGGGAAATTTCGAGCCACTACTTTTTTATATTTTATTTTATACATTTAAAATGGTGTAACCACTATATAGTGCCCTATATGAGCATATTATAGCTGCACTTAGCCCCTTCAGCAACATAGAGATGGTCAGGACTCTGTTACTCGCAGAAAATAACCTGGAATGATTCAGGAAGCACTGAGATCTGAGTGGAAGATAAAACTGAACAATTTCCATCTGCACAGTAAGAACAAAAAACATCCTGCACCCAGAACTTCCGAAAAAATATTAAACACAAAAAGAGAGAGAGGGAAAAAAAAGCTATAAAAAAAGAAAAAAAATCTGTTGAGAATTGAAAAATTAGTTGTAATTTTTTTATTGACAGATTGAAAATATTAATTTTCCCAATTAAATATATTATTGGATGCCTTTCAAACATAACAGTGGGACATTTAATTGCTAACTGCCAATTTCTCTTTACAGTTTAATAAAAACAACAAAACAACTGTGCTGTCAAAGAGAAAAGTTTCATTTAAATGTATTACAAACAACTGATACAATTAGTTATTTGAAGTGCTGCTTTGCAAATTCCTTATGAGTAGAAGTTAGCTAGTTGGTGAGAAAATGCTTCTAATACAACTACTGTAATGTGTGGAACATTTATCAACAGACAGTAGGAGGAAGAGTTTCCATATGACTGCATTAAGATCAAAACATATTTATGGCAAATCTTGTTAATAGATAGTTGATGTTATACCTTAATATAAGAAGAGGAAGGAATCATGATTAATAATGAAAGAGTCAGTTGAAAAGCTGAACAGAATTCTGATAGAAAACCTTAAAGTCAAATTAAGTTAAAAACACACAAAACTAGAAGCATTTCAAGCTTCAAATGCAGGAAGAGGAAGAAGGATGTCCAGTTTTTAACTTTTAGATACAGTAAACCCAAAGGAACACAAGGGGGCAGTAATATATCCTCATGAGCTTGATAACTTCATTCAGTCAGTGAAATGTTCCTTTGGAATTCAGAGGAGAAGATCTGTTAAAAAAAAGATCCTACCTGGAAATCTGCAGTTCACTGCCTGGATAACCAAGATGTTAAGCTTCATCACTGGAGAGTCTTCAGCTGTTACCATAAAATAAGGTTTGATTCCAATTAAAGTTTATCTACCAAACAAAGATGATTTTGCTGCAGAGAAAAAATAAATCAAGTATCATCTATTTTCTTTTATTTTTTTATATCTTTCATAAACAGTTTTTATTTCCATTTCCTGTCCACACAGCAATAACCTTTTAGTTAATAGAAATAGTTCTTTGGGACATTTTTTGCTATAACGCTTAAGGAATCTATTGTGACATCACTTAACACTGAGGATGCATGGATCGATCTGTTAGGATGATATTCAAATAAATCTAAAGAACAGCAACATTTGTTCCCAATGTCAGGTTAATAATACCTGAACCAGACTAAAATATTTACCCAAAGATTCCTGTCTGGAGCAAAGATCCATACCAACAAGAGTTTTTTATTGAGGTCACATAGGAAAAAATGATCTAATTGGCGTTAAGAAAAAGTGACAAAGACAACAAACAGAGATTTAGTTTAGCTTCTCGAATGATGTAGCTGCTGTATCATTACTAAATGATTAAAAAGTTGAGCCATACTGAATGGAATGTCTATAAACTTCCAACCACAATGTCTCCCTAATCATGGTAAAGTTTTATGTTGCGGGCTTAGATAGATGGAGGAATTCATGAATTCAGCTGAGGTTGAGATAAGATTTCTATTTTTTCAATCAACAGAAAGTTTCTAGCTTTGTCAACTTATTGACAGTTTAATTACAGTAGATCAGTGAGATTAATGAGGGTTTATAAGCCTCCCTGAGGGTTTTGCACATATTTCTGTAAATTTGTGAAAAACCTCACGTCTGGTCCTGAAGAGGGACCGGGATCATCACAGACCAATCAGAGCCCCAGACCAGCTGAGCTCTGGGACAGTTTCAGGAAGCGTGAACCGTATCCTCCAAGGAGCACCCAACATTAGGCCTGCCACTGCTGACAGTGATGATTTATGATCTGTGATGACAACAGGCCATTAAATGTCCCTGAACACTGAGCTGCGTTCACAACAAACAAAAACAAACAGAACGACGTTGTTGATGGACGAGGCGGCGAGAACTAGGAAACAATCAGAGACTGAGAAGGCCAAATAGGAAACTGTTGACTCACCCTGAACTTCACACTGAGCTCAGACACTAACATCCAGTAACATGTTCCTGTTTCCATTTGAGGGCTCTAATCTGTGAACAGATTTATACTACGGATTTGCCCTGAGATCTCTGAACAGGCCTGGTTTCAGTCTGAATTCATTCACAGACGTTCTTGCTATGATTTCTATGATCCAGCCTGTGGTTTAACAAATTTATGAACATGATGCATAGTTTTAAAAATGTTTTTTATCCTAATAAACAGAAGCTATGTTGCTGTAAGACAGAGGTTCCGCGTTTTGTGTGTTTGCTTTGGTCAGTAATCCAGACTTTGCTTTGGCCATAACCAAAGGAGCTACATGCTGACCACACTGCAGAATTCATTCATACAAGATGGTTTCACTTCTTATTACCAAAGAAGTAAAGAGGGGCTTGGTTGTTTGAATGATGAGGGGCACACACTGATGACAAACTACTTTCTAAATAAGGCCAAAGGGGATTTTTATGACGTAACTCAAGCTGATGGCAACAAGTCAGGTGGACAATGTGTTTTTCACTTTTTTTTTTATATTTTGTGAAAACATTTAACAGTTTCAGTGCTTTTATTAACACTCAATAAACATCAGAATGTAATGTAAACTTCTTCAGTCCTCGTTTCAATTGAAAAACTGAATCACTCCCCAAATTCACCAGTGGAACCAGCGGTAGTCTCAGTTAGAATCAGCAGCCAGATATAACATTATTCTGTTTGTTATGGAGCGGGTGGTTTTGTCCCCTTTCTGAGTGAGTTTTTTTGTTTTTTTTTATCTGTTGTCTTATAGTTTCATGCTTAATTAATTGCAGTTACATTAGAACACTCTACCAATCCAAAAATCTAATCCTATTACTAGCATCAAACTATAAAAACACATATAAACAGACAATTCACATTGGGTTAGGATTTCAGAAGATAACATCTGTGTTATTTGTTGTCAGTGTTACTTTGTTGAGCTGCCCTCAGATTCCCCACTTATAAGTTCTTTTGTTTTCCAGGAATATTCCTGATGGATTCCAATCAGCTGGGTTGAAGGGGTTTGATGTGCACCTCTTGCAGCCTTTGTAACTTTAGTCTGGTAAAATGCAAGATTTTTCCCTGAGTAAAAAAGAGTCAAATGTTCCACAGTCTCGTGTGATGGTGCAAATGTTTGACAACTGCTGATATGGATCTCATTAATATGAGCATTTTCTTTTCGATTGAAGTCAAATGGCTCACTGAGAAATAGCATCTTTTTACGAAACAAACGGGACATATGAGTAATAATAACTTCACAGCCATAAAAATAGTATTTAGGGAACTATCATACAGATTACTCACCAATTCATTTAAATAGACTGTGAAGTTGATTTATTTTCAACATGCAGTGCTGTTTCTCTCATGCTGAATGTTCTGGGTAATGGGGAAAATTACCCAGGTAATAAAAATCCTGGGTACTCTAAATCCTGGGATTTCTATGGAAAAGAGTTTATTGAGTGATATGGTGAATATCCCTAGAGAAGCATCAATGGGCTGGATCCGTTGCTGTGCAGTCAGCTGCAAACCAGCTGGTTAACTAAGTAGAGTTAAGAGTATCACTTTAGATAAAGCTTGTTCATTGAGGTATCAGAAACTTCTATAGTAGGCAAACAGAACAAATAGCAAAGTCTACAACCTGCCTTTTTAATATGCTTTATTTCTAAAAACCCAAATTGACCTTACAGGAAGAGCTGTGCCGCTGTAAACATCTCAGAGGGAGTCCAGGAGGTTCTGACCACAGAGATCAGTCTGAGAGACAGAGAGCAGATACTCCCTCTGTAACTGACCACACTTGAATAATATATGTGAGCATGTTCGGAGCACAGATCCTCCTGCTCTGAAAACACAGCTGACACCAGCAACTGTCCAGCATGTAGTCCAACTGCATACTAAACACAATTGTTTTCTTCTGCTTATATGATAAAACTGGAGGCCAGAGAGACATATCTTAAGTCATATCTTTCAAAATTAGACACATTTCTGCAGACTAAAAAGAACCCGAGAGATGCTTCATCTTCCAGGTTTTATTGGAGCACCATTAACCTCCCACAGGAGAAAAAAAGCTCTCCAACTTTGCCTGCCTTTCAAATTATCAACTTACTAATTATCTTAAGTGATTAGATGAAGTGGATATGATCACCTGCGGGGCTTTAAGCAGTACTGACCCTCATGACCCATCTGTTAATATTTGTTATCACATTTAGAACAGCACCTCTGTAAACCTGCAGCTGCAGCCAACCATTTATAGTTTACAGCTCAGCACTCTGCAGGGGCTCCTCTAATCTTTAAATTGTACAGCATGGAGTTTTGTTTTGATTTTTTTGCTTTTTAAAGCACAAATGTTAGAGGATAGAGAAGAAGCCATTCACTTTTTGTGGTTCTAATCAACCTGGTCCCATTAGGCTACAACTTCACCTTTTACTTCATTTACACCATCTGAACGGTGCAACTTTAGTCTGAGCCTGTAGGTCCCATAGAGGACTGAGTGGTCTCTGAGTGCTAATTGGATTACATATTTCACCTCTGGCATTGATCCACTAGAACCAACAAAAACCCCGTCAGAATTCCTTTGTTTCTGGCTCTGATCCAGAACCTGCTGCTCCGTCGAGGTCGGCTCAGGAAACAACAGCTGGATGGTAATTTGTTCTGTCAGCAGAGGATAATTATTGAGCTAATGTTGACCTGAAAGAGACGGTAGAGCCCAAGGGCCACACATCGATATGATTCCACAGAACGATAGTAGAGCAGGAGCCTCACCTGAAGAGGATTTTCCTCCTGCAGCTGTAATTTCTACAACCTGACCACATAAAGGAGAAACAGGGACAATGCATGGATGCATCTGACTAAAGGCGAGCTGATAAAGAATCCTAGGAACCTGTGAGAAAGAGACATACTGTCCTATGTTTAGGATGCAGGAATCAAACACAATATGTATGCAGCTTGCTTCTGAATTATCTGTAGCTTTAAATGAGATTTAAAGTTTCAATTATGTCTTCAGTTTAACACCCTTAACTACACCTCTGAGTTCATGGAAGACTCTGATCGATGTATCTGGCTCTCTGTTAAGTGGTGGATGGATTATATACCAGATGCATCAGTTTAGCTGCCTGATCTCCTCAGTTTGTTTATGCTTCATTCTCCTGTGCCCCTGAGTCATTCCTGTGAGTCTCCAGATGCAATCCAGCCTCTTTCCTCAGCATGTTAATGATCAGGCTGCAGACCTACAAAGCTGCTGCTGTGATCCAACATAAGGGTTGGACTGAGCCATCAGCATCAGGACATCACGCCTCCAGCAGCAGCTGGCCTCCGACGCTCCAACAACACGGCAGTAGCACACAGCTGGATTATTACGAGGTTTAATCCTGACTTTATCTCCTGGATTTAATCCCCTCCTGCAGGTCGGATTATTTTATCTCTCCGTCTGTCCGTGCGTAAACTGTTGGTGTTCTCTTTTGGTTTGTCTTTTTGTTTTCCATCACACTTTATTCGTGGAGCAGCTGCAGAACAGGCCGACACAGAGCAGGTCAGAGGTCATTTCTGAAATACGGACTTAAAGAAGAGCTGATCAGGCTGATTACATCCATTAAACTTCATTTATATTCAGGTTAATCTCACTGGTCTGAAGCACATCTATGAAGTTTTTTCTTCAAATACTTCTGATTCAAAACTATAAACTAATTTTAAATTATTGAGATTGTAAAGTCTCCATGTGAAGGACAAAACATATGATGTCCAACTGTTGAGAATTCTAGCCTAAAACATTTATTCAAAAACATGATGGTGAATTGAATATTTTCCCTAACAAGGCTGCATACTTTCCCCTCACCACTAAAACCCTCACACCAACATGGCAACGTCTGCACTACAAGTTGTCTAGAATTGGACTGTAACAACAGAGAAGAGGTGTCAGACTTTACAGATTCAAATGGCTAAAAAGAAGAACAGCTTCAGATCCACACTTCCACTCAAATTATTCTGAACTATTGTCTTTCACTGGGATATCCGTTCCAAGGGCTTGGACAGAGAAACACAGAAACTGGCTGCTTCTTTAAATGAAATAAATCAAGTTTGTTTCTAAGGACGACTTTTCTGTAAAAGACGTTGAACAATCAATAAGCCAAAAAGTGGAATCGCCTAATATCTCCAGGCTAATATGTGGGCAGGAAGATCAGACCATTTATCAATGAATGTAAAAAAGACCATAGACCATTTTTTAAAGAGTCCCTTAATCTCAGCGTTACTATCTGTTTGCTAAAATCGGTCTATAAAGCACTAAATGTTCCTGGGCATTCATATATCTCATTCCAAACTTCAGTTATTTAGGTCTATTGGGCTGCAACTTTTAGATGAAACCCTTCTTCAACATACCTGAATCATAGGGCGCTACTAGACCCCAGCAGAGTTAAATAGCATCCAAGGGAATACAGCTCTTTGATTAAGGTGTGTTAAACATGGGATGAATCTAAAAGTTAGGGTAGGGTTGAGCTCTGGACTCAGCATTTTTCTTACAAGTCCGGCAAGCCTTCAGAGAACTGACTTGGTCCCTTGTCTTCTGATCTTTTTCTTGAAGTCTCTCCCCACTGCCCCCACTGTAGGTGAAGGTAGCAACATAGATCCATTGGTAACTTCTCTATGACAAACAGCAACAGATCTTGGGTGGGAGAATAAAGGGCTAAGTTCTGAGCCTTAAAGGTGTTTGCTAAAGGTCTTCTGTCTAAATAACAAAAACCTCTAAAATTCTTTAGATTCAAAATAAAAATGCTTCATATTAAAAATTTAAATATTAGACAAATGAAAACAGAAGCCACACCTAGACTCATTCTGTCTATATTAAAGTGTTTTTCTGGTTTATTGTGTCTTTTAGATGAGTTTGCTCCTCAGCTCTGTTTTTAGAGAACCTTTCTCCTTTCATGTTTCACATCACAGCAGTGACCCTCTGTTAGACCTGAGCCTGATGTCAGAGTTTCCCCTCTGGCATCTCTCCTGTTTTCTGGGAATCACCTCTGATCTCCACCTGCTCTTAGATCTGATCATTTCATCATCAGGATCACCTTAACCCAGAGCTAGGTCCACAAGGTTTCTCTGATGCCTTCATCACCACGTTTTTTTTATAGACCCAGCACTCCCTCATCAGCAGGTGTTGTATACCCAGAGGAGTCTCAGATTGCTGTGATCCTATGGCTATCAGGTGACATCAAATTCAGAGCTGTGTCTCAGGTTTTTCTGATCTTCTGACCATTAAGTGAAGGTAGATACAGACCGGTACAGATCCCTGATATCTTATGATCATCAGTTGTCATTTAACCCAGAACTTTGTCTGCTCTGTTGAGCTTCAGGTGATGTCTACCCTGAGCTGGTCCTCAAGGTCTCTACCCTTGGTGACGTTTACAGCTCTAAGGTCAGGTCCCTTAGCTCTTCTTTTGAACATGAAACATAGACTCCTCTTGTTTGTACAGCAGAGGTCGTGGGGTAGGGGGTATATTGGGGGTTACAGATAGCTATGAGCAGAGCACCTACACACATAATTACCCCCCTGTGCTCCCACAGTGCAGGACTGATAAGAGAAGGGAGCAAAAGGAGGAAGGGGGAAGAATCCTCCTCCTGCAGGAATTCAAAGCAGCCTGGATTTAATTTGCATTCGGAGAACGATAGAGAAGCGCAAGGCAGCAGTTGGAGCACGCTCAGTGAGGCGGCGTGCCCGGCAGCTCTGCCAGACAGGACAGTCTGGGGGCCACCTGGCCCTCGCTTTAATCCGACAGTATTTCATTTGGAGCGTCAGGATCGTCCTCTGCCTTTGATGTGCGTTTGTCCCGTGGACACAACATTAAAGACTCTCCTTCGAGCCGAGGCAAATTCAAATACCGTTACCTTCTTCTAAGGATTTCAAATGTGCTTAAATATGCCCTTTAATGGTGTATTTTCCTCCATCCGTCAGCTCAATAAATTAGTTCCCCCTGTGAGGAGAGGACTTGGTGCTGCAGTGCTCTGATTGGCTGAGAGAAGCGCCAGCTTCATTTATCTGCTGTTTCTTAGTTTAATGTACCTTAGATTGAAAAACATTAATACTTAGAATACAATAATCAGTTTACTTCTACATCTCAACACTGAATCATGTTTCTACAGTAATAATGACCAAACACTTATAATAATAATCACTATCTTAAATTGTTCATTTTAGCTAGAGCATATTTATGATAAATTGTTAAAGGTATTTTTACATTTTCCCTTTCCTGCTACAATCCAAAAACAACCCATATGTAGAAAAAAACATGAAATAGTGAAATTCTGCAAAAAGTACGATAGAAAGTTGCTGAAGAGTCATGATGTTGAGTTTGTAACACAGATCTCATAGCAAGATGTCCATGCCTGAGTCAAAAGAGTTTCCAGCTTCACTCTTGGGAACCACATAGCTCCTAAGCATGCCTTTACATTTTTTTTTTTTTTAGAAATAAAGTAATTAAATATAGTTACTATAGTACAGTTACAGTTTGTTTAAATAACACCAATTAACAAGATGTCTCATCTCATGCCATGATCTTGGCGCTAATGACTGGCTGGATTACTCATTTAATTCTCCTGCCTAACTCCACCCGTTTTGTCGTTACCGTTCATCTTATCAACCTGCTCCTGCTTGTATTTAACCTGGAAGTTGTTTCCACAGGAGAGGATCTGTTTCCATTCTACTTGCAGAAATCATAGGAACCACTTACAAACGTGTCAATGAGATGTTGGAGCAGAAATGCAAAAACATTAAAATGAAGTGGAAGTCTGAAGCACATCACATATGAAGTTTTTTTCTTCCAATACTTCTGATTCAAAACTCTAAACTAATTTTTAAAACACTGAGATTGTAAAATCTCCACGTAAAGGAGAAAACACATGATGTCCAACTGTTGTGACCTCTAGCCTAAACATTAAAGAATATTGTTCTTGATCAGTAGATAGTAGAGGTTTGAGTCAATAACATGATGTTGAATTGAATATTTTCCCTAACAAGGCTGCATACTTTCCCCTCCCCACTAAAACCCTCACACCAACATGGCACCATCTGAACTGCACTACAAGTTGTCTAGAATTGGACTGTAACAACAGCAATAAGAACAGCTTCAGATCCACACTTCCACTCAAATTATTCTGAACTATTGTCTTTCACTGGGATATCCGTTCCACTGGCTTGGACAGAGAAACACAGAAACTGGCTGCTTCTTTAAATGAAATAAATCAGGTTTATTTCTAAGGACGGCTTTTAAAAACATTAAAATGAAGTGGAAGTCTGGCTTTCTCCATACATTCAGCTTGTTTTTACTAAAAGTTAAACTTCTCTACAAACATACTACAAAACCATAATTATAAGACTCTTTTAGTCCATATCTGCACTAGACTCCATAAATGTTGGTTTGGCTATAAACAATCACTTCAAAGTAATACACACTTTGGGTTAGAGGGAAAGTAAGAAAATTGATAATCAATCAGATTGTATCTTAGCTCACACGGAGAAAATAAAAACAGTCTCAGCTGAAGCAAATTATCATGAATAAACATACAGGACAAATTTTCAGAGACTGCAGTTATGGATCCATTTAATTAATTGATTTGTGCTCCTGGTTACCTTTCCCTCTATATCTCTCCTCATTTTTTACTACCATGGATCTCACAGCCAAACTTAGCAAAGGGCTGCCCAAAGTTATCGCCATTCAGAAGAACTGAAACTTGATTTGTATTAGAGGAAGTAACAGGAGATGTTATTTATATACATCAGTAAGCTTTTGGAAGAGTTTTGTTTATTATTTTGTATATTTCTACATTGGCTTCATTTTCTATTAAATTGATTTTTTTATCTAAATGCTTCTTTTGTGTCCAATCACACATCTGTGAATATGTTGCACTGTAGATCGGTAAGAAATTAAATGTTAAACTGCTGCTAAAAGGTGTGAACGTACTCAAAAAGTAAGGAGAATCCAGACTCAGGTTGTTATTTCTCAAATACTAATGCTAACTTGCAATTTTAAATAAATCAAAAGCACAGAAAATGCTAAAACACTCCTGTAATAATTATATATTGTTTTGTATTATCTCAATTCACAGCTATATGTCAGGGGTGAGAACTGAGGACCCAGAATTTGAAGCAGACTGATTATTGTGATGCACAAAAGGTGTTTATTAAAATCGGATCTGCAACTCAGCAACAAGGTCGTCAAAGTCAAAGTCCAAGACAGGAGGCAGTTTCAGGTTCACTCCACAGGCAGAAAACAGCAGGAGTCCGAAGACAGATCAGGCAAACAAATCCAAAACAGGAACAGGCAGGCTCAAAGGTCGGAGGGCAGAACTAGTCAGGATAAGGCAATCAGAACAACGTACGCTAGAAAACTCTCACCAAAGGCTTGAATAATCTGTCACTGATGACTGAGAGCAAGCAGCTTAAATAGAGGCAGTAGCAGGTGGATAAGATGAACAGTGATGAGAAACTGGGAGGAGCAAAGCAGGTGAATGGAATGAACCATTAAACCAGTCATCAGTGCCAAGATCATGACACTATAGAGTTGCTGAAGCAAATAAATAAAGGGTTACCAGTTATGGTAATAAAGTAAATTTAAAAAAAAAAGATATGTTCTATAACTTTTCCCTGCATAAGGTTCACCTATTGGTCAATTGAATAAATACCAAATGCTTAACAACACCCCGTCCTCAGTGAAGACTCTTCTTGTTTACCAGAGGAAAGTGCAGAAACAGAAACACAACCAAACCTTAAAATAACATCTGGTCATTAGTTAGAGCCTCTTTAGGAGGAGAGGAGTTGACCAAGGAATTCTAATATAAACTCAAATAAAAATACATAAGCTGTAATTTTTACAGAAAGGGCATCTTCATATCTTCCCCTTTTCTATAATTAAAGCCTTTTTGTGTCTCTGTGGCAAACCCTTTAACTTTAAACACAAGGAGGGATTGTGGCTAGACCATGCACAGTGAATCATCCTACAAAGTTTATATAGCAGTGGCTAAATGGACTTATTGCACATTTTGAGCAGCACAGATTTATTGGTTTTGATCAAGATGGAAACAGATTATTTTCTCCATATGCATCAAATGTTGTATTTTCATGTATTTGTTAATGCAAAGTAACAAATACAAGTTACGAAAACCCTTACACATTTTTATTCCAATGCATAGTTTGACTTTTTATTGCCTTCAATCATTTTAGTCACTGTTTTAAGCCTAACCCAGACCTTTACCCTAACCCTAATATACCTTAACTATGAACTCAACCTTAACTCAATGGTGTTTTCTTACTTTGAGAATAAGTTGGCCTCAGGGACCTGTTTTTGTTGAATTGACAATAACTAGGGATCAACTTAAAAAGTATGCCATTACATGTCCGCTGATATAGAAGATAATGCTGTATTGAATAGATCTAACTAGATATGTATTGGACGTGATTGTCTTGTGAAGTATATATTGACCTAAAGGTAACTGAAAGAGAGGTTTTTCATAATTATTTTCATCTACTAGTTTGACTTAATAGAAATCTAGAACCTGTAAATCAAAATGGAGCTATAGTTGCTCCCTAGCTGGGTGTAAGCTGCAATATCGTGTTGACAGACCACCTTGTAGGTCCTGGATCTGACCCAGAACCAGGAGTTTAACATCTGCGATGTTCACTTCACAATCATCTTTAAATCCTCTTTAAATCTTAAAGAAAGCAGCAGCATCCTGCAGGATGATTAAAGTTTTCTGACCAAAACATGGGGTTGAAGACGAGCCTCCTCTTAATCGTTCCGACAACAGGAAACACTTCCAGCTTCAGGAGGTATTAAAGATTAGGAATCTGTGCTGCTTCATTCAGATCGGAATGAAAACCGAAGATAAGCTCCTGCAGTCTTTGAAAAGATGGAATCTCATCAGGGACAAAGGTGAAAAGGGAAAACATAAAAGACAACAAATCACGAAAAGAGCAAGTCAAAAGCACTACTGATAATAATTTCACAAACTCAACACCTGCAAAATCACTGACTGCTGTTAATCATGAACAGGACTGGCTCTCTGCACGCCAACAGGATCAGAACTAGAAGATGGATAAGTTGTGTAAAATTAATATTCTGTTATCTTAAATTTAAAACTTTTTCATTTTGAAAATGTTTTCTTTATGAAAAATAAGGAAAATCACATTTTACTACCACTTGCACACAAAAAAAGGAAGATTTATATTTTTTGCCAATAAGAATTACAGCGAATCCAATATAAAAGAGAGTCCAGCCTGGTACTAGCAAGGTTTACCTAATTACGTTTCCAAATGTCAGGGTTGGGTTTCTTTTAAATCTTGAACTTTAAATATTGAAATTAGTTTAGTGAGATCTAGTCTGGCTGAAAGCATTTAGGTGTACTATAGTATTTTCCACTTTTTTCCACTGATCTTATCAGAAACAGCTTTTCCTCTTACTTTTGTGAAGAACTGAAAATTGTATCCAACAAAACGCACTAGTTTATGTAGATTTCACATTCAAATTGTATTTATGATGGCAAAATATTGCAAAATATATCATCTCCTTGATAAACAATTGCTAAAAACAGTAGTTTTAAAATGAAACAAAAAGCAATGTGTCAGGAAACTTTTCATTACTCAATCTAACCATTGTTTCCTAATATGCCCCAAGAAATTTCACAGCTTCTAGGAATGAAAAAGCTTTCCCACATGTTGCTTCTCTATTGGCTCCTCCACCTTCCCCATAAGGTTATGGTTATGGAAATTTTTTTAAGCAACTTCAACCTCTTTTTGCTCTAGCTGCCCTGAGCTCTAATGAAGAACAAGCAGGCCGTCAGCCAAAGCTCTTTTCTTACAGTATGAAAGAGAGTAAAATGGAGGCAACTGAGGGTCTTTTTTTCCCACTCAAGTCCTGAATAATTAAAGAACAGAGCTGCTGCAGACACTTTGCTTTAAACGGCTTCTAAATTAAACATGAATGACTTCTCTTTTACTGTGACAATAAACACTCTGCTCCTCTGGCTGAATTACAGGAACAAACATGTGTGAAAGTGCAGGAAAACATTTTCATCAGATCTGGTCTCAGTGGAGGAATCTTCAGACACTATCATTCATCATTCTGAAAACAACAAACCAATATTAAAGAACCATACTTTCAAATGTGTCCTTTATATTCCAGCAGGTCATGCATTAACACCAGAATGACTGAGATATTGCTGAAATTGCCCTGAATTACCTTTAAAAATGGAGGGACAGGTAAGCCAGGTGCAAATGAGGTACAGGTTACTGTTTAAGCTGAAGCAGGCTGTAAACAAGGTGATCATAACCTGCTTTTATAAAAAAAAAAAAACATGTTTCCTGAACCACAAGATGGAGAGTTGGCATCCAGCTCGTAATCTGAGTGTTAATCCACCACCGTCCTGCTCTCTCTGTTTGTCTCAAGAACCAAATTAAAGTCACTTCAGCCCGTAAGCAGCTTTGAAGAGTGAAGCTCAAAATACCTTTCCTCTGCTGCCGAGCCAAGATCAGCCGCTAAAGCCCGCAGATTAACTCTGGCTCATCTGGATGGCACGAAAGGTGCCCACATGTTGATGAGGTTCAGATCCCATCGGCCCAGAGGTCAGCATCAGCGACATCATTAACAGCAGCGACAGCAGCTGGTCTGAGGGACAAACAGATCCTTCTCACCTCCAGCCAGCAGCTCAGCTCTTTTTTTTTTTTTTAACACTGCAGGACAAACTGGATTGGATCGGAGCATTCTGGGTCAGACCTCTCACTGAAACGCTCAACATCCTAGAAATGTCTTTATGGCTCTTCTGGGCCGGTCATTGTCCCTGCTTGAACCAGAAAACAATAATGTGAGAAATGATTCACATCCTCAAACCTGTATTGATTTATTTGGTTAGTAATACAACTATTAATGCATTCAACTAGGATTTTATTGTTTTATTTTAATATAGTAGATCCTTATAAGGCTGAATTAAGGTCCAGCAGCATTCTTAAGAGCTAAGTCATATTGTCTGTATTATAATCCATACACCATCGTTAGGTTTGGTCTTACAGAAAAAACAAGTTTGATGCAGTTCAGAAAAGAAAGACTACAGTAGGTGGTCTGGTTTTGTTAAAGGACATGTTGTGTTCTCATTAATTTCTAACCTCTGGTGGGGTTTCATCATCTGAATGTTGTTTCTCTGTCGTTGTGATCTGTTTTTTTTGCAGATTGTTTGTCGTAGCAGTGAGTTCCAAACACTCAGTTAATGATGGGATTCTCTATGGCACCCACTGACACCAGATCCTGTCTTTGTTTCCTCTGTGGAGGCTTTAGGCTGCACGCTTTGAGCCAGCTGCTCGCTCACAGATTAAAAGCAGTGTGAAAATTCAGCTGCACAATTCAAACGTCCACTTCACTTAATTATTTCTGTGTCGTCAAAGGAGTTTATAGGATTTTTAGGGTCAGTTCAGGACCTCAGGCAGGTTCTCCATCAGTTGAGTTTGATTTAAAGTTTTGAACAAACTCTGAGATAACGGCTCCTTCAACAAGCTCTGAGAGATGAGTCTCTGAGGGAAAAAAACATACAATATTTTCAAACTAGCTGTGCTTTCTGATTTAAGCTTCAAATGGCCAGAATGAATTCCAACTATAAATATGAGAGATTTAAATCAAAACAATCCAAAGCTTCTGCAGTTGATGGCATTGGAAGCTCCTGAACTGCAGATTCCAGCTGCAGCTCTGAGAACAACATGGATCCATCTTCTGTAATCCTGTCCTTATTTCCACTGGAACATTTTCCCATCAGCTCATAGTCAACCTGAGAGTCTGATCTGAGGTCAGCAGCAGCTCCTGTTTCTGTCTCTGTTTGTGTTGGTGCTCAAAGCCAGGAGGGGCCTGGGGCCCCAAGGCCCTCAGGTGTCGATATCCGAGAGACAGGAAGTCGCTGTGTTTCAGGGAGAGGTGAAGGAAGGGGATGAAGGACAGCAGCTGCATAAATACTGCCATCCTCCTCTCATTCCCATCAGCCACCTCTGATGCGCTGATTATGACACCTGATCAGATCTGATGTCACTGCGAGCAGCAGAGAGCCCGAAACAGAGACGGGTCAGAGCTGGTCCAACAGGACACACCTCAAAGGGTCCAGGGACGAGTGTCCTGGAGAGATGAACGAAACGGAGGAGCAGCTACATAAACAGGGAGATTACAGTGAACTGCCTCAAAAACACAGCAAATCTAACACCCCACCCAAGGATCCCCAGTATTCAATGTTTAAGTTTTGTCACTGTTAAGCAATAAACTCACAGATATCTCTGACGTCTGAAATGAGTCACACAGGGTCCAACTGTTAGCAATATAAATCCAGCAGCTGGTTAGAGAATTAATGAGCAAATATCGTCAGAAGGACCAAAGAACACAGACAGGTCAGGGAGAAGGTCTGGACTTTTCACAAAGCTCTGATCCATCAGCTGAACATGATAAACATTTAAATCATTGCATTCAGTTTAAGCAACAAAGGCAGCAATAGAAACTACAGAGACAAAGAAGCTGGTCAGATTAGATCATGATATGGATGGAGCTGCCATAAAAACAGGCGTACCTGAAGCAACCTATATTCTATAACCTATAACCTATATCAGAGTCTTTTTCAGATGTCATCCATCCAATCTGAATGAACTTAAGCTTTTTCTGCAAAGACAAGAGGTTCGTAAAGTTCAGCCATTAGAGAGCGTATTAACAAAAGGACCAACTTTTCTCAACTTAAACTTTGTATTGGTCTAAATGGGTTTATGTTGGGGGGCTGAGTGGATCGTGTCATTGTTACAAAATGCACCTGATCACTTTTCAATGACTTATAAGTAGGTATAACAGATAAGCCTTTCTGGAACAGGAAGAAATATTTTTCAGGTAGGAGTAGAAACCTGAACTGACAGGTGGATCTCCAGAATCGAGGAAGAACTCAGATTCACAATCTGATTATGAGAACTGGATTTAGTGTTTATAATATGTTAGCCTAGTGTTGTGACTAAATTATGTCGTGTTTTTTTGGTTGTATTTATGTCATTTTATTTTATTCTAGAAATTTATTTTATTCATATAAAACAATTAAACATACCTGAATGAATCCTGAAAGGGAGTAAAAAGAAGGATAATTAGATTTTTTCCCCCAGTTTTTATTGTCATTATACTGCCACAAGTACAGAGCAACAAAGTGAACTCTCTGCATTTAACCCATCCTCTTGTAAAGCTGTGGGCTGCCATTGTGTGGTGGCCGGGGATCAGTGTGATCTTAAGGGTATTTGCTGAGAATTCTGATTGCTCAGAATTTGGATTAAAGTCATATCCGTAAAAATTAAAAAAATATCCACTGGACTTGGTTTTCAAGATTTGAAGACGTTTCGCCACCTCTCCAGGAAGCTTTCTCAATTCAAATCAAAGCTTCCTGGAGAGGTGGCGAAACGTCTTCAAATCTTGAAAACCAAGTCCAGTGGATATTTTTTGAATTTTTACGGAATGACTATGACCTGGATGACTGAGAGCCTTCATCAGCAGATTAAAGTCATAATTCTGAGATTAAAGTCAGAATTCTGACTTTTTTATCATATTATACTGAAAAAAAATTCAAAAATTAGTTAACTTTTTTATTTTTTCAGTAGCCCTAATCCTTTTTCGTAAAATGTTTAAAGACCTTATTTAAAACCTCCTCATTATTTTTATTTGCTTGTTGTTATATTACTATTCATACTGGTCATCTTAGTACTGTATTTGATATTAATGTGCACTCACCTGTCAGCATTTTACAGTGTGTATATAATATATTGCATCTGTACTATATTGCTTCGACTGTTTCATCTTTTTATTCACTCATTCAGTATTTTTCCTTATTATCATTATTCTGAGTATCATGGAAGCTGAATGCAAAACACCAATAAGAATAAACTGATTCACAGTTTAATGATACAAAAAACACAGAAAGTAAATGTGAACCATCGAACAAAGAAGCAGATTCACAAATTATGAAATCTATATGAAAATAAGCAGATGCCACTGGGAGCTACCAGACGCTCAGCATTATTGTAAAGGTAACAGAGCAGCAGGACAAACAAATCAAATATAGATCAGATTTCTCTATATGTAACCGTAAAAACACTCTTTCCCCTTAAGATATATTTTCTTGTTTAAGTCCAAAGTGTTTGGACCTCCAAAGTCAAATTAAGTTTAAACAAGGTAAAAACAGTGAAATATTCAGAAAGACGTACTTCTTTGCATTTATCCATCTCTTAATGGCCAGGGGATAAAAAACACATCACAATATTTTTAATTTCTTAATAACTGAGTATGGAATCTGTCGACTTCATGTATAAACTGCCTCAGACACATTCCAGTGGGTTTAAAACACACCCAATAATCCGATTTACATTTTCAATCCATCTGTAATTCTACAGAAAACACTTACTGGGTGTTAAATACAGTAAATAGCCTTGTCCTTCTGTCTCTATGTGGCTTATCTTAATATGTTTTAAGAAAAATATTGATCCAGATAAAAAATATGTCACAGAAATTCAAATCTCTAGAGTTTAAAAGAAGTATCTAGAGTTTGGAAACTGATTTCCACAGTCATATTTAAAAGTCGCATATTTATTCATTTCTGCTGCTTGTGGAGAATTTAACTGCAGGTTGTTTTATAAATAATAATCGTATATTGTTATAAAATTGACTGTGTCTTTTGTAAAACAGACCAATTAATCAGACCTCAAAAATGTACTTTTAGATAGATTTAGGGCCCAATAAAACTTTGGACCAACTATGCAAACGTTTGGTCTCAGTTGGAAGGTAGCTTAGTATCTGAGGAAACAGGAAACTGAGGTCATTCTGGCTTACAGAAGAAAGTTATCCAGAACGAGAATTCCTTCTGAGGATCCTCTGAGTTCTTCTCTTTTCCCAGCCTATAGTGACTGATACTGATTTACCAGAACTTTAAGGCTAAACATCAGAACATATAGATGTAAAACTAAGAACCATCAGATGGATCTGTTCCCATCTTAAAACAGTGACCTATTGACTGGAAGTAAAAGCAGAAATTTAGGAATAACAAGCCAGACTTTCTTATTTGATTCACACTTTGGTATAATCCCAGATTACAGAGAATCAATGAGTTTTACACCCAGATGCTCACATTTTCAGGCTCTCACTTGAAAGCGATAAAACGATCGGACGTACTCGAGACTGTAACTGTAAAACCTTTGACCCCTAAGCAGAAACGAAGGAAGAAAAAAACACGCATCTTGTTTCTGACTTTAATCACAATTTGATCTTCTGCAGCTTCCTGACAGATTAATCATCTCTCTGCAGCTTCTACACAAATTACCACCCAGTTCTCGTGCTAATTTTATCTGTAATCCTGGTGTTGATGGACGGAGCTGACAGACCTCTGAATAACTTCGAATAACTCTGAGTGTTCGGGCTGGTTGGATTTTGGATTAAAATGTAATTCCCTTTTTTAATCTCCCTGCTTGAAGATTGAGCAGTGACACTCAGAAATCCTCGTCCGGATGCTCAGAACTTTCTGATCATCACTTTCCCTCGGCCCGAACCTTCTGTCAGCAGATTATCTGCTGTCGAGGATCTGAGGAGCAGAAACTGCAGCTCCCATGAGCCTCTGTTGCTGCTCAGGCTGATCTGTCAGACTGATCAGATCTGTTCTCTGCAGCTTCAGGAGCTCCTCAGGGCTCCACCTGAGGCTGGTTTTATTCTATAATAGTCATCAGACTGATTCCTACAGCTGCTTAAATTAATCGGATGACCAGTGATTTCAGCTAAAAAAGTTTCATCATGGCTTCTGCATTATTTTGTTCAGGTTGCTTTTTCAGAAACCTAATTACAGAAAGAAATAATATTGATGGAGAACATTATGCAGGGAGTTTGGTTTGGATTCGGCTTTGCAGGGGTTTTCTGGTAAGGAGCAGTTTTCTGTTTAAGGGACACTGGCTGGTTCTTTGCTTTTGTGGAGGCAGAGGATCAAAATGCTCCGTGTTTGTTGTGCCTCTATCTTAACCAGAGCCTCTTAGACAAATAAAACAAAGCTTCCAAACCTCAAGATTCCTGAATTAAAAGAATAAATTCTTTGTTTCCTTTTGCATTTTTTACAGATTATTTCCTACGCTTAAACATGATGTAACTGACAGTAATCTTCATCTTGCTCTCCGTCGTGTCAGCAAACAACAGGCTGCTGCAGGAGGTCTGATTTACTTCTACAAACAGTCCAACTAATCAACGTAAAAGGTCCAGTTAGACGTTAACGACCTGTTAACTGTAGCTGTAGGAAATGTTCCGATCCGAAAAGAAATGAAGGTTAGAATGGGGACATCCTATAAAACAGAACAACTTCAGCAGCCTGGCATTTATTTCCTCTGGTTCTCATAGAGAAGCAAAAAAAAAAACAAACAAGAAAACATCTCATTAAAAAAACAATATTTCACTGCTAGTGATGTCATGAGGAACCTGGTTCCTGTTCAGTCATATTAGAAGTTCTGTGCGTCTGACTTTTAGAAAGTCTGTGAGAGATCAGTTGTCATGTTTTCCTTCTCAGGTCCAGTGATCAGTAGCTCTGTAAGCAGGCGGGGACCCAATCACAACTCTATAACAGTCTGAAAATAATCCAGTCAGTCAGTCAGAGGTCCAGCAGGTTCTTTTCAATATTATCACCTCATCTTCCTGGTTCTGTATCAGTATCTCAATGGACCCAGGTCTACAAAGAAAATCCTCTCAGTGCACTGGTGGATCTGATTCTGAAGAATCCTCCAGGGGTGGATGATTCTGACCCAGTTACTGTCCGCCCTGCAGCCTGGAGTTCAAATGCCGCTGCTTGTTAATGAACTCTGACATCTGCAGCCGTTCATCAGGAGAGGCGACGCTGATCCAGATCGCATCAGCAGGGCCTGAGGGCACCGTACATGCTCAGTGCTCCTCATAACAACACTCCCCTGAAGCCTCATTTATTAAACAGAGAGGGTCGTCTGTGTGCTCATACAGACACACTCCTCTGCATGGTGTCAGTCTGATCTGTGGGTTGCTGGGAAAGAGAATCTAAAACAGTCTTTCTTTCTCTGATATGTTGGATAAAAAGAATTTAATAAATAAACATTCCAGATCAGAGGCCTGTTTCACAAAGTAGATTTAAGAAACTCAGACTCAAATACTAGCTCTGAATTTATCTAACCAAAGGTTGGAAACCGGGTTTTAGCCATTATAAGTGGAGTACCGATTCAACAAGTTACCATGACAACAGGCAACAAGTGCGCCTATTTCATACCACTGGATCTAGAGATTATTTTTAAATGAAAGAGCAACAGTGCTACAGCTGCAAAGGAGAGGGAAATGGCTTGGGAGAACATTGCTGCTTGGGTAAGATTATATGAAGTCTCTATGGCAGGCCATTTTTACATTTATTAAAAGCACTCTCCTCTCTGTTGTTCCATTTGTAAATCACAAAAATAAGATTCTTCCTGGCCAAACTCACATTCCTAGTCAGAACTGTTATAAAAGATTTTTTAAGTTACATTTTTGAATTTCCGAAAGTAGAAAAAAATTGTACTAGTAAGAATGAAGTTTTATATTTCTAGTAATGTTTACACATTTTAAGTGGTTGTCATGTTATTTCTCAGCTTGATATATTACAGTATGTTTTTATGATATCTGATATGCATTTTCTTTGTAGTCAAAATGACACAAATTATGACCAGTAGCAATATAATGTTAACATCTGAAATATATTCTAGACATCCAGAATGTTTAATTTAGATGTTTTGACAAGTAAAATATTTTAGATATCAGAAATACATATTTACTCAAACAAATGAATATCTAAACAGCCTGCCATATACTGTTGTACGATGGAATTATGGTGGAAATTAGTATACTGGTAGAATGGCAGTGGATCAATGTATTATATTTAGGTGAACTCACCTGTCTGCAGGTGAAGATGAACTATAGATATGCTGTTCAAACAAGTAGAGCCCATGCATCATCTCATCTTTTGATTCTCTCCTCCATTACACAGTAAAAACTAAGTGGCTGTTTGACTGTGCAGTTGATTTCTATAATGCTGTTATCACAGATCATTGTTCTGTCACTGATATTCAGTTCTGTTAACTATTATTACTATTATTAAAGAAGTCTCTGTATTACTGCAAAAGTGAGGATGAATAAGGTTGTTGATATTTTTAATGGATTGTGAGGTGAAACAGTAGAGCTCAAAGACACATATCTGACTATGAAAGAACTATACCGTCTGAGATTCCTCTCCCTATAGATATTTAATTCTCTTTGAAATAATGCTGTTCATTCTTTAATTGGATCCTTGTTTAAAAGACGTGCTATTTTTGTGTTTGTAATATCTAATGTCAAATGGAAAATCAGACCTACTGACTGATTTTCCTTTTCTTGCAAATCTATGACAGAACTGTGCTGATTAAATCAGGAAATAAAACAACGTGATTGGCACAAGATTGGGTCCTCAACCTCTGTGTTTCCTCAACACAGGGATTGAGGAAACTCTCATTGTGAAACAGACCCCAGGACATGCATCACAGTGATTTCTGGTCCATCATCAGGAAGTTTTTAACAGCTGAGAAATTAAATGTTTTGTAGATTTAAAATCCTCTGGAAAAATAAACCTGAAAGAAGCTCCTGTCATGTCCTTAACCAGAGTCAGAACCACACAGCATTCTGGTTGTCCTCTGATCCTTATTAGTTCTGATAGTGTCAGACCGGATAAGTTTCAGCTCTGTAATAAGCTGTAGTAATATTCATCATGTCTTCGCCTTATCTAAATTGCTGATTACATGTGGCAGGACAACATGTTTGTTGTCTCAGACTGCTAACTGTTAAAGGGTCGGAGCGGATTTTGAGCTCAGAAATGGATCTTGGACAGGTCTGTCATGGATGATGGTCTCCTCTGCAAAAAAAAAAAAAAAAGATCTAAACATTTCTAAAAAAAAATCTTAAAATATGTGTATTTACCCATAATTGTAGAAGTTAATAATATAATCCGCAAACTGGAATTAGTATTTTTACCCCTAAAATAAGATAAATTTAATACATTTGAAATAAGTGCATTTTTTTTTATGTAAATTGCCTGCTTGCATTAGCAAAGTAGTTCACTTATCTGCTCAATTCAAGTAAAAAAGCACTTATTTAAAGAAAATGTACCATTTAGATTACTTGCAGTGTGATTTCACTCTGTAGTCATCATTCAGTTTGTTCAGGGGAATTCGGATCATTTACCCTCACTGATCTGATCTTATTATCAGATGTTAATGAGTCATCAGACTCAGAGGCTTCAGCTGACACCCTGCTCTTCACCATCATCTTCATCAGGAGTCAAACATGATAAAACTGTGATAAAACCATATCAATGCCTCACAGAGCAAACATTTCCCATTTTCTCACAGAAAGCTAAATATCAATAAGCAGTTATTGATCAGTTGCTACTTTGCCATCAATCTGTCTCCACACTTTTGGATGCTGAGCAGGAGAGTTTTGGACCATCTTGAAGAATGAATCAGGAAGCACAGAGAAAGCATTGTTAACAGCGAGTGCTGTTTGTGTAAATCCGTCTGTGATGAACAGGCGTTGTGATGCCAGAGGACTCAGACTCTGAATCAGAGCTCTGCAGAAACAAACAGCCTCCCCCCTGCAGCACCATAAAGGCTGCCGTTTGGTGATAATACGTCTGTCTGGAGAGGGACCCTTGAAGCTTCAAACGGTTTCTGTCTGTGATGGGAGATCTGCTTTCTCTCCACCAGTCAGGTTCTGTTCATTGAAGCTGCCACATGTTTATGATTCTGAACTCCAGTTATTTCAGTGAGGGAAATAAAACAGCATTCATTAAATATTCACTTCATCAGTTTAATTCACCACTCCTGTTTTTGACGCTACATAGATCTAGTGTTGTTTATGGCCCTTCATCTTTTTGAAGGTTTTTCTTTAGCAATAACAGACAGTGGTTAGAGATTAAATGCTTTCTCAATCAGATGAGCTCTATGTTCCTTCAAGCTTCATCTTTAGGTCTCCTTTAAAGTCTGCAGGTCTGGATTAAAGTAAGGGAGCAGCCTACGCTGAAAGATGACCTTCTTCAGAGGCAGTCAGACATTTTGGAGTTGGTTTTAAAATGTTTTCTTCCCAAAACAGAAACACAAAGAGGTGCTATAACGTGAGATTTATTTTACAAAATGACACATTTGCACAGAGCTTTGTGCAAACATGCAAATAAGTCTTGTTTTTGTGTTTCTGGGCACCTTTCCCCTATGTGTGCTGTAAAGAATAAATAATATGAATTCACGATTCCTTCTGCTTCAGGCACTAGATTCCAAATGGAGGATATTTGCTAATGAAGATATATAGAATAAATCTTTCATCTAGAGCGGAGGTCTTCAACAGGGGGTCCGCGGCCCCTAGGGGGACGGCAGAGATAATGCATGGGGGTGACAAATGTTTTGGTTGATTACACTTTTTTTTTATATCCCCCCCTGCAATTTTTTCCACTATTTGAAATATCTTTAAATCCACATTAACATGAATTCATCAGACTGTAGTAAACAGATAAATGGAGGCAGAAGATGTCTTTCAGTCATCAATGCACACATTCAGCGACACACAGGAGCTCTTTCAACCTGGGCACTGTTTCATTCTCAACACCTGTTCCATCAACCAGGAATAAGAATCAGAAATACCTTAATAATCCCAGGGTGAAATCACTTTCGTTACATTACTACAGCTGTAATAGAGTGGCTATAGGACCAGTTTGATAGAACACAATTTCATATAATATAATTAGGGGGTCCCCGCTCCATCTCGCCATCAGTTTGGGGGTCCTTGGTCTGAAAAACGTTAAAGACCCCTGGATTAGAG